>NC_068449.1:32380379-32537879 GCF_023373465.1 Oncorhynchus keta | reverse complement strand
GACCAGAGGATGGGGTCTCTGGCGGTGTAACGCTATCATCCGTCCCCACAGACTTCACCTGCCTGTCACACTGGGCCCCAGCACTCCCCCCTACCCAGCCTCCAATCATTTCTCCCTGTCCGGCCTGCTCCTCTTTAAAACGCCTAGCATCTGCGGCCCAGGAATGGCAACTCTCTAGAGGGGGGAGCTGCAGAGCACCACACACACCGGAGTTGTAGCTGCTCTGTCGCTAGCTTCTATCGCTGATAAACGGTGATAAACGGCCACTGTTTACAGGCTAACCACTGTGTAAAGTGTGCTATAAATCACAGCAGAGACAAACTTCTAGGGGAGAAATGTGTTACATTAAGATGGGGTTCTTAAGTCATTTATTTAAAAACATTTCAGACTGCTTTGACTGAGTGAGGCACATTTTGTTTTTGTGCCCATTTCCGTGGGAGTGGAGAGCAAGAGAAGAACCAATAGTGTGTTAGGTTGATCTTGTTGGCAGGTAACAGGCTTTGGCTTGGGCAGGTACCTGTTTACCTTTGTCCCAGCCCTGACCTCTAAACTCTAACCCCTGGCATCACACAGCCCAACTAGTGATCCACATAGGTTAGAGAGGGCATCAGACCCAAGCAGATATTACAACTAACATTACTGTAGACCTCCACCCAGATACTGTACGGGTGTTAACTATCAAGACATTTTATTTTGTATTGGCAATGCATTTGAGGACTTATCTTTACGGAGATGATCCTGGAAATATCAATAAACAGTTCCTTTACCTTGTACATACTAACCAGACAACCATGACGGAGTCCTTTAAGCAAACACCTCATGTAACCGACACTTGTTCCTTCCAGAGGACCAACAAACTTCCTGTGAAGGACACAGTTTAGCAGACATCAATCCTGGCCTGGCCTGAGAGAGCACTCTCTCTCTCAGATATTAGCCAACCCAGTGGAGGCCAGCCGAGATGGGGCTCATTGACTATTAACATATCATTAACTATTAGGTCAGACAAAATGGAGAGAGATGGGGCGGCCACATGCTCACACCAGCCCCCCCCCCCCACCGCTGTCCTCCGTTGGCCCAGACACAGCCACTAAGAACAATCACTGCAATTAACACCTCCAGCAGGGCTGGACACAGCAGTGCTAATACGCACACACGCACACAGGCACGCACGCTCACACAGGAGGAGGATTCAATCCCAACTCCAGACTGTAGGCTGAGAGAGGCTCCCGCTGTGAGAGTGTCTGTGCAGCGTGTGAGTCAGCGTGTGATATTGAAGCACCTCTCAGTGCCGTGCATCCCAGGGTCTGCCAAATTTACAGACACCCCTCACTCTATACACAAATCACAGCAATGGCCAGGACTATTAGGCCCAGATCATGTTCTCAGTAAATGACTTTAATCTACAGTGCTCTGGTTGGTTTTAAGAAAAACTACATTTGGATGAAAAGAGATAGGCACAGGGAGAGCAAGAGAGGATGTGAGAGCGACGGTGTGAGAGAGACAGAGAGATAGAAAGAGAAGAAAAGAAAGAGAAAGATCGAGAGAGATTACTAGAGAAAAATGGTTTAAAATAGACCCCCACACCGAGACCCCCTTGAAATCACTCATCCTACCCCAAACTGAGACCCCCTTGAAATCACACATCCTACCCCACACTGAGACCCCCTTCAAATCACTCATCCAATCCCACACTGAGACCCCCTTCAAATCACTCATCCTACCCCACATTGAGACCCCCTTGAAATCACTCATCCTACCCCACACTGAGACCCCCTTGAAATCACACATCCTACCCCACACTGAGACCCCCTTCAAATCACTCATTCTACCCCACTCTGAGACCCCCTTCAAATCACTCATCCTATCCCACACTGAGACCCCCTTCAAATCACTCATCCTACCCCACATTGAGACCCCCTTGAAATCACTCATCCTACCCCACACTGAGACCCCCTTGAAATCACACATCCTACCCCACACTGAGACCCCCTTCAAATCACTCATCCTACCCCACACTGAGACCCCCTTCAAATCACTCATCCTACCCCACACTGAGACCCCCTTGAAATCACTCATCCTCCCCACACTGAGACCCCCTTGAAATCACTCATTCTACCCCACCCTGAGACCCCCTTCAAATCACTCATCCTACCCCACCCTGAGACCCCCTTCAAATCATTCATCCTACCCCACCCTGAGACCCCCTTCAAATCACTCATCCTACCCCACACTGAGACCCCCTTCAAATCACTCATCCTACCCCACCCTGGGACCCCCTTCAAATCACTCATCCTACCCCACACTGAGACCCCCTTGAAATCACACATCCTACCCCACACTGAGACCCTCTTGAAATCACTCATCCTACCCCACACTGAGACCCCCTTGAAATCACTCATCCTACCCCACACTGAGACCCCCTTCAAATCACTCATCCTACCCCACCCTGAGACCCCCTTCAAATCACTCATCCTACCCCACCCTGAGACCCCTTTCAAATCACTCATCCTACCCCACACTGAGACCCCCTTCAAATCACTCATCCTACCCCATCCTGAGACCCCCTTCAAATCACTCATCCTACCCCACATTGAGACCCCCTTCAAATCACTCGTCCTACCCCACCCTGAGACCCCCTTCAAATCACTCATCCTACCCCACACTGAGACCCCCTTCAAATCACACCATACATATTGTGGCCTTTTGATTTTGTGCTTACCATGGGGGAAAGGAATCTCTGCTTATGCTGAGCATGACACATTTATTGGTCCTATTTAGAGCCAAAATGACCCGTCACATATTGCTCCCCAGTTCCTCCTCTACTCTCCCTCCAGCCAGCCACTCTCTGTGTATGAAGCTACGGTATCATACTTGTTCTCTCGTATTCAGTGCAAATCATTTTCAGTAGCCTAAGAAGCCATTCATACTGGACAGATACTAACCACCGCAATTCCATTGTGTAGCAGAAAACATAGGAGGGAAGAGAAGGACATATTGGATTGATGTGAAGAGATACAAGCTTTTCGCTACACCCGCAATAACACATGCTAAATATGTGTACGTGACCCATGCAATTTGATTTGATCACTATTATCAATGGTTTGGGTGGGGGTGGGGGGGGTATCACATTATAGCAGAGTAAATATCACTTGATCTACTGACTGTACATGGAAAATGCACAAAATAAGGCTGCTGGCACTAAATATGAAGAGAATCTAAAGACCATTCTGATGAGCTATAGTCATCCAATCTACCTGTAACCAACGTCGCGGTGGAATCAGAACTGTTCTTCAACACTGGTGTCTGGTGTCCAAAGAGAACAGAACATACAGTCTTAGAGAAAAGGGTTCCAAAAGGCTCCTTCAGCTATCCCTATAGGACAGCGGTTCCCCAACTAGGGGTTATACAACAAAACGACAATATATTACAGTAGTCCGTGTACCTCAAAAATCATTGTAATGTGGTTAACTTTTTAAAAAATTATGAAATGTATTTAAATCTGAAAGATCAAATTCAACCAGAAGTTGCCCTTAGATCATGGAAAAAGGCCGCACTTGACCGTTGCACTTGAATCATTCCCACGGTGAATGGCAAGGCCTGCTACGCTATGAAACCACACACTACTGCAGAGACTTTGATATTACCAGCCGCAAGTGATATGGTGAAAACAATGTGTGGAGAATCAGAGAAACTCAACATCAATACCTATGTCAGATAACTGGTAAACAAATAATTGATGCTATTGCTGGCAATCAAGAGGAAGCTAACGGAATGACTCAAAAACAACCCAGCTTATGCACTTCAAAATGGACGTTAGCTGTGAGGGACGAGATGCCCATGGTTTGTCTTTTGTTCGCGATACATGTCGGGGGATGCTATTCCCTCGGACATATTTTTCTGTCTCACGATTCCCGAGCATGAAATGGCACAGTGTCACGTTCTTCTAAACGAGCAGACCAAGGCGCAGCGGGAGTATAGTTCCACATCTTTTAATGAATAAGTGAAACTGCAAACAAAATAAGGAAACTTACAAAGACCCGTGACTACGTAGTGCTCAGACACACTATACATAAACAATATCCCATAACCCACAGGTGGAAAAAAATGCTACTTAAGTATGATCCCCAATTAGAGACAACGATTACCACCTGCCTCTAATTGGGAATCATACAATTCACCAACACAGAAAATCAAACCGAGAACAAAAAACCCTAGTCACGCCCGGACCTACTCTACCATAGAAAATACAGGTTTTCTATGGTCAGGACGTGACACACAGGGGATGTTCAGTGTGCTGCGTGGCAATACTGACGGGAAAAAAAAATATGCCATGCGATCGAATGGTGGGCCTTTTCGCACAGATGGGGCTCCATCAACGGCAGGACGGCGGGCAGGGCTCTGCACTGGGCTCTGTCTCCCTCTGCCATATGGACACATTGTATGACACACCGAGAGCAACTGGCAGCAAAAGAGCTGAGCACAGAACTCACAGGTAACTTGGATTGTACAACTGCATCAAACCACATCCACTGTGCTCACACCTGTTCGCAACACCAGGTGGAGATATGGGATCAGAGCACGACGATGTTCTAATAATAATAATATAATAATATATGCCATTTAGCTGACGCTTTTATCCAAAGCGACTTACAGTCATGTGTGCATACATTCTACGTAAGGGTGGTCCCGGGAATCGAACCCACTACCCTGGCGTTACAAGCGCCATGCTCTACCAACTGAGCCACAGAAGGACCACTATTCTATTTCACACCGAGGCTTGTTGGTTACCGAGGGGGAGGGTTGGAAAGATGTTTCGCATTGAGAGTGGAAGTCTTGTCATTCACAATGGCTGTAAAAGGCATCCCGAGTGGCGCAGTGGTCTAAGGCACTGCAATGAGATAAGATCCATTATGTCAGACTCATTAGCAATTGACTAGCCACACATTAAAAGTATGTGATGGTGAGTTGAGAAGACAATCCCTTTTGTTTGGGAATGTTTGGGAACCATTGCTATAGGAGAACACAAAAGGGTTCTACCTGGAATCAAAAAGGGTTATTTCTACCTGGAACCAAAAAGGGCTCTTCAAAGGGTTCTCCTACGGCAGAGTTCTGCAACTGGACGAATTTGTCACTTGTCAAAAGTAGTGCACTATATGGGAATATTAGGGTGCCATTTGGGATACAGCCTGTGAGCAGAGTAAGGAACTACTGCTGGTTGTCTTCCACAAAAAAGTTCCTTCCTCCAGGTGACTAGCCAACAATATTGTTTCTACCTCCCTGCGTGCTTGGATTTAATTAAGTGATAACAGTCACCTTGGGGTGATGATGACAGAGCAGGCAGTAATATCTGGGTTAAGGAAAATAGCTAGGGAGACAGGGGAAGACACGGGGCTAGGCTATATACAGTCATATAATAGATAGAGAGACAGGGGGCTAGGCTATATACAGTCATATTATAGATAGAGAGACAGGGGGCTAGGCTATACACAGTCATATTATAGATAGAGAGACAGGGGAAAGACACGGGGCTAGGCTATATACAGTCATATTATAGATAGAGAGACAGGGGAAGGGGGCTAGGCTATATACAGTCATATTATAGATAGAGAGACAGGGGGCTAGGCTATATACAGTCATATTATAGATAGAGAGACAGGGGAGACAGGGGGCTAGGCTATATACAGTCATATTATAGATAGAGAGACAGGGGGAAGACACGGGGCTAGGCTATATACAGTCATGTTATAGATAGAGAGACAGGAGAGAGACAGGGGGCTAGGCTATATACAGTCATATTATAGATAGAGAGAAAGGGGGGAGACAGGGGGCTAGGCTATATACAGTCATATTATAGATAGAGAGACAGGGGGAAGACACGGGGCTAGGCTATATACAGTCATGTTATAGATAGAGAGACAGGAGAGAGACAGGGGGCTAGGCTATATACAGTCATATTATAGATAGAGAGACAGGGGGCTAGGCTATATACAGTCATATTATAGATAGAGAGACAGGAGAGAGACAGGGGGCTAGGCTATATACAGTCATATTATAGATAGAGAGACAGGAGAGAGACAGGGGGCTAGGCTATATACAGTCATATTATAGATAGAGAGACAGGAGAGAGACAGGGGGCTAGGCTATATACAGTCATATTATACATAGAGAGACAGGGGGCTAGGCTATATACAGTCATATTATAGATAGAGAGACAGGGGGCTAGGCTATATACAGTCATATTATACATAGAGAGACAGGGGGCTAGGCTATATACAGTCATATTATAGATAGAGAGACAGGGGGCTAGGCTATATACAGTCATATTATAGATAGAGAGACAGGGGGCTAGGCTATATACAGTCATATTATAGATAGAGAGACAGGAGAGAGACAGGGGGCTAGGCTATATACAGTCATATTATAGATAGAGAGACAGGGGGGAGACAGGGGGCTAGGCTATATACAGTCATATTATAGATAGAGAGACAGGAGAGAGACAGGGGGCTAGGCTATATACAGTCATCTAATAGATAGAGAGACAGGAGAGAGACAGGGGGCTAGGCTATATACAGTCATATTGTACATAGAGAAACAGGAGGGAGACAGGGGGCTAGGCTATATACAGTCATATTGTACATAGAGAGACAGGGGGGAGACAGGGGGCTAGGCTATATACAGTCATATTATAGATAGAGAGACAGGAGAGAGACAGGGGGCTAGACTATATACAGTCATATTATAGATAGAGAGACAGGAGAGAGACAGGGGGCTAGGCTATATACAGTCATCTAATAGATAGAGAGACAGGAGAGGGACAGGGGGCTAGGCTATATACAGTCATATTATAGATAGAGAGACAGGAGAGAGACAGGGGGCTAGGCTATATACAGTCATATTGTACATAGAGAGACAGGAGGGAGACAGGGGCTAGGCTATATACAGTCATATTGTACATAGAGAGACAGGGGGGAGACAGGGGGCTAGGCTATATACAGTCATATTATAGATAGAGAGACAGGAGAGAGACAGGGGGCTAGGCTAAAGACAGTCATATTGTACATAGAGAGACAGGGGGGAGACAGGGGGCTAGGCTATATACAGTCATATTATACATAGAGAGACAGGAGAGAGACAGGGGGCTAGGCTATATTCAGTCATATTGTACATAGAGAGACAGGAGAGAGACAGGGGGCTAGGCTATATACAGTCATATTATACATAGAGAGACAGGGGGCTAGGCTATATACAGTCATATTATAGATAGAGAGACAGGAGAGAGACGGGGGCTAGGCTATATACAGTCATATTATAGATAGAGAGAAAGGGGGGAGACAGGGGGCTAGGCTATATACACTCATATTATAGATAGAGAGACAGGGGGCTAGGCTATATACAGTCATATTATAGATAGAGAGACAGGAGAGAGACAGGGGGCTAGGCTATATACAGTCACATCATAGATAGAGAGACAGGAGAGAGACAGGGGGCGAGGCTATATACACCCATATTATAGATAGAGAGACAGGAGAGAGGCAAGGGGCTAGGCTATATACAGTCATATTATAGATAGAGAGACATGGGGCTAGGCTATATACAGTCATATTATAGATAGAGAGACAGGGGGGAGACAGGGGGGAGACAAGGGGCTTGGCTATATACAGTCATATTATAGATAGAGAGACAGGAGGGAAACTGGTGGCTAGGCTATATACAGTCATATTATAGATAGAGAGACAGGGGAGACAGGGGGCTAGGTTTTGTCCAGAGATAAAACCTCTCTCATCATCACCCAGTGCCTGGGCTTACCTCCGCCGTACCCTCACCCCACCATACACCTGTCTGCGCATTATGCCCTGAATATATTCTACCATGCCCAGAAACCTGCTCCTCTTATTCTCTGTCCCCAACGCTCTAGGCGACCAGTTTTGATAGCCTTCAGAGAGACAGGGGCCCTCATACTACAGTCTTCTCTGTACAGGGTGATGTGGAGGTAAACCCAGGCCCTGCATGTCCCCAGGCACCCTCATTTGTTGACTTCTGTGATCAAAAAGCCTTGGTTTCATGCATGTCAACATCAGAAGCCTCCTCCCTAAGTTTGTTTTACTCACTGCTTTAGCACACTCTGCTAACCCTGATGTCCTTGCCGTGTCTGAATCCTGGCTCAGGAAGGCCACCAAAAATTCAGAGATTTCCATACCCAACTATAACATCTTCCGTCAAGATAGAACTGCCAAAGGGAGAGGAGTTGCAGTCTACTGCAGAGACAGCCTGCAAAGTAATGTCATACTTTCCAGGTCCATACCCAAACAGTTCGAACTACTAATTCTGAAAATTACTCTCCAGAAATAAGTCTCTCACTGTTGCCGCCTGAGAGAGACAGGGGCCCCTCAGCTCCCAGCTGTACATAGAGAGACAGGAGGGACACCATTTGTCATATTGATTGCCCCCATCTAGCTTCAGAGTTTGTTCTGTTAGGTGACCTAAACTGGGATATGCTTAACAGTCGGCAGTCCTACAATCTAAGCTAGATGCCCTCAATCTCACACAAATGATCAAGGAACCCACCAGGTACAACCCTAACTCTGTAAGCAAGGGCACCCTCTATAGACGTCATCCTGACCAGCTGGCCCTCCAAATACACCTCCGCTGTCTTCAACCAGGATCTCAGCGACCACTGCCTCATTGCCTGTATCCGAGACGGTGCCGCAGACAGGGGCCACCCCTCATCACTGTCAAACGCTCCCTAGAAACACTTCTGTGAGCAGGCCTTTCTAATCGACCTGGCCCGGGTATCCTGGAAGGACATTGACCTCATCCCGTCAGTTGAGGATGCCTGGTCATTCTTTAAGAGTAACTTCCTCACCATTTTAGATAAGCATGCTCCGTTCAAAAATGCAGAACTAAGAACAGATACAGCCCTTGGTTCAGTCCAGACCTGACTGCCCTCGACCAGCACAAAAACATCCTGTGGCGGACTGCAATAGCATCGAACAGTCCCCGCGATATGCAACTGTTCAGGGAAGTCAGGAACCAATACACGCAGTCAGTCAGGAAAGCTAAGGCCAGCTTCTTCAGGCAGAAGTTTGCATCCTGTAGCTCCAACTCCAAAAGTTCTGGGACACTGTGAAGTCCATGGAGAACAAGAGCACCTCCTCCCAGCTGCCCACTGCACTGAGGCTAGGGAACACGGTCACCATACAAATCCATGATTATAGAAAACTTCAACAAGCATTTCTCAACGGCTGGCCATGCCTTCCCCTGGCCACTCCTAGATAGAGAGACGGCCAACAGCTCCGGCCCCCCGCAGCTCCTCGCCCAAGCCTCTCCAGGTTCTCCTTTACCCAAATCCAGATAACAGATGTTCTGAAAGAGCTGCAAAACCTGGACCCGTATAAATCAGCTGGGCTTGACAATCTGGACCTCTATTTCTGAAACTATCCACCGCCATTGTCGCAACCCCTATTACCAGCCTGTTCAACCTCTCTTTCATATCGTCTGAGATCCCCAAGGATTGGAAAGCTGCTGCAGTCATCCCCTCTTCAAAGGGGGAGACACCCTGGACCCAAACTGTTACAGACCTATATCCATTCTGCCCTGCCTATCTAAGGTCTTCGAAAGCCAAGTCAACAAACAGGTCACTGACCATCTCGAATCCCACCGTACCTTCTCCGCTATGCAATCTGGTTTCCGAGCCAGGGGGGTGCACCTCAGCCACACTCAAGGTACTAAGACAGGGGCTAGGACATCATAACCGTCCATCGATAAAAGACAGTACTGTGCAGCCGTCTTCATCGACCTTGCCAAGGCTAGGACTCTGTCAATCACCAGATTCTTATCGTCAGACTCAGTAGCCTCGGTTTTTCGGATGACTGCCTTGCCTGGTTCACCAATTACTTTGCAGACAGAGTTCAGTGTGTCAAATCGGAGGGCATGCTGACCGGTCCTCTGGCAGTCTCTATGGGGGTGCCACAGGGTTCAATTCTAGGGCCGACTCAGGGGGCTCTGTATATATCATATGATGTTGGTCAGGAGAGAGACAGGGGGCTAGGCTATTCCCTGATCCACCTCTACGCAGATGACACCATTCAATATACAGGGCCCGTCATTGGACACTGTGCTATCTAACCTCCAAACGAGCTTCAATGCCATACAACACTCCTTCCGTGGCCTCCAACTGCTCTTAAACGCTAGTAAAACCAAATGCATGCTTTTCAGTCCGATCGCTGCCTGCACCCGCATGCCCGACTAGCATCACCACACTGGATGGTTCCGACCTTGAATATGTGGACACCTATAAGTACCTAGGTGTCTGGCGAGACTGCAAACTCTCCTTCCAGACCCATATCAAACATCTCCAATCAAAATCAAATCAAGAGTCGGCTTTCTATTCCGCAACAAAGCCTCCTTCACTCACGCTGCCAAGAAGACCCTAGTAAAACTGACTATCCTACCGATCCTCGATTCGGCGATGTCATCTACAAAATCGCTTCCAACACTCTACTCAGCAAACTGGATGCAGGTAATCACAGTGCCATCCGTTTTGTCACTAAAGCACCTTATGCTACCCACCACTGCGACTTGTATGCTCTAGTCGGCTGGCACTTGCTACATATTCGTCGCCAGACCCACTGGCTCCAGGTCATCTACAAGGCCATGCTAGGTAAAGCTCCGCCTTATCTCAGTTCACTGGTCACGATGGCAACACCCATCCATAGCACGCGCTCCAGCAGGTGTATCTCACCGATCATCCCTAAAGCCAACACCTCATTCGGCCATCTTTCGTTCCAGTACTCTGCTGCCTGTGACTGGAACGAATTGCTAAAATCGCTGAAGTTGGAGACTTTTATCTCCCTCACCAACTTCAAACATCAGCTATCTGAGCAGCTAACCGATCGCTGCAGCTGTACATAATCTATTGGTAAATAGACCACCCATTTTCACCTACCTCATCCCCACAGTTTTTATTTATTTACTTATCTGCTTTTTTGTACACCAATATCTCTACCTGTACATTATCATCTGATCATTTATCACTCCAGTGTTAATCTGCAATATTGTAATTATTCGCCTACCTCCTCATGCCTTTTTGCACACATTGTATATAGACTCCCCTTTTTTTCTACTGTGTTATTGAATTGTTAATTGTTTACTCCATGTGTAACTCTGTGTTGTCTGTTCACACTGCTATGCTTTATCTTGGCCAGGTCGCAGTTGCAAATGAGAACTTGTTCTCAAATAGCCTACCTGGTTAAATAAAGGTGAAACAAAATAAAAATAAAATACAGTCATATTATAGATAGAGAGACAGGGGTAGACAGGGGCTAGGCTATATACAGTCATATTATAGATAGAGAGACAGGAGAGAGACAGGGGGGAGACAGGGGGCTAGGCTATATACAGTCATATTATAGATATAGAGACAGGAGAGAGACAGGGGGCTCGGCTATATACAGTCATATAATAGAGAGAGAGACAGCAGAGAGACAGGGGGCTCGGCTATATACAGTCATATTATAGATAGAGAGAAAGGGGGGAGACAGGGGGCTAGGCTATATACAGTCATATAATAGAAAGAGAGACAGGGGGAGACAGGGGGCTAGGCTATATACAGTCATATAATAGAGAGAGAGAGAGCAGAGAGACAGGGGGCTCGGCTATATACAGTCATATTATATAGAGAGAAACAGCAGAGAGACAGGGGGCTAGGCTATATACAGTCATATTATAGAGAGAGAGACAGGATAGAGACAGGGGGCTAGACTATATACAGTCATATAATAGAACGAGAGACAGGGGGAGACAGGGGGCTAGGCTATATACAGTAATATTATAGATAGAGAGACAGGGGGGAGACAGGGGGCTAGGCTATATACAGTAATATTATAGATAGAGAGACAGGGGGCTAGGCTATATACAGTAATATTATAGATAGAGAGACAGGGGGGAGACAGGGGGCTAGGCTATATACAGTAATATTATAGATAGAGAGACAGGGGGCTAGGCTATATACAGTCCTATTATAGAAAGAGAGACAGGGGAGACAGGGGGCGAGGCTATATACAGTCATATAATAGAAAGAGAGACAGCAGAGAGACAGGGGGCTAGGCTATATACAGTCATATAATAGAAAGAGAGACAGCAGAGAGACAGGGGGCTAGGCTATATACAGTCATATAATAGAAAGAGAGACAGCAGAGAGACAGGGGGCTAGGCTATATACAGTCATATAATAGAAAGAGAGACAGGAGAGAGACAGGGGGCTAGGCTATATACAGTAATATTATAGAGAGAGAGACAGGAGAGAGACAGGGGGCTAGGCTATATACAGTCATATTATACATAGAGAGACAGGGGGCAAGGCTATTTACAGTCATATTATAGATAGAGAGACAGGGGGCTAGGCTATATACAGTCATATTATAGTTAGAGAGACAGGGGGCTAGGCTATATACAGTCATATTATAGTTAGAGAGACAGGGGGCTAGGCTATATACAGTCATATTATAGTTAGAGAGACAGGGGGCTAGGCTATATACAGTCATATTATAGATAGAGAGACAGGGGGCTAGGCTATATACAGTCATATTATAGTTAGAGAGACAGGGGGCTAGGCTATATACAGTCATATTATAGTTAGAGAGACAGGGGGCTAGGCTATATACAGTCA
The DNA here is from genome assembly GCF_023373465.1 of Oncorhynchus keta. NCBI lineage: Eukaryota > Metazoa > Chordata > Actinopteri > Salmoniformes > Salmonidae > Oncorhynchus > Oncorhynchus keta. Next base: position 32,525,212 of record NC_068449.1, on the reverse strand, counting down.
TATTATAGATAGAGAGACAGGAGAGAGACAGGAGAGGCAGGGGGCTAGGCTATATACAGCCATATTATAGATAGAGAGACAAGAGAGAGACAGGGGGCGAGGCTATATACAGTCATATTATAGATAGAGAGACAAGAGAGAGACAGGGGGCTAGGCTATATACAGTCATATTATAGATAGAGAGACAGGAGAGAGACAGGGGGCTAGGCTATATACAGTCATATTATAGATAGAGAGACAGGAGAGAGACAGGGGGCTAGGCTATATACAGTCATATTATAGATAGAGAGACAGGAGAGAGACAGGGGGCTAGGCTATTTACAGTCATATTATAGTTAGAGAGACAGGGGGCTAGGCTATATACAGTCATATTATAGTTAGAGAGACAGGGGGCTAGGCTATATACAGTCATATTATAGTTAGAGAGACAGGGGCTAGGCTATATACAGCCATATTATAGTTAGAGAGACAGGGGGCTAGGCTATATACAGTCATATTATAGTTAGAGAGACAGGGGGCTAGGCTATATACAGTCATATTATAGTTAGAGAGACAGGGGGCTAGGCTATATACAGCCATATTATAGATAGAGAGACAAGAGAGAGACAGGGGGCTAGGCTGTTTACAGTCATATTATAGTTAGAGAGACAGAGGGCTAGGCTATATACAGTCATATTATAGTTAGAGAGACAGCAGAGAGACAGGGGATACAGGGGCTAGGCTATATACAGTCATATTATAGATAGAGAGACAGGAGAGAGACAGGGGGCTAGGCTATATACAGTCATATTATAGTTAGAGAGACAGGGGGCTAGGCTATATACTGTCATATTATAGAAAGAGAGACAGCAGAGAGACAGGGGATACAGGGGCTAGGCTATATACAGTCATATTATAGATAGAGAGACAGCAGAGAGACAAGTGATACAGGGGCTAGGCTATATACAGTCATATTATAGATAGAGAGACAGGAGCGAGACAGGGGGCTAGGCTGTTTACAGTCATATTATAGTTAGAGAGACAGGGGGCTAGGCTATATACAGTCATATTATAGATAGAGAGACAGGAGAGAGACAGGGGGACAGGGGCTATATACAGTCATATTATAGATAGAGAGACAGGGGGAGACAGGGGCTAGGGGCTAGGCTATATACAGTCATATTATAGAAAGAGAGACAGCAGAGAGACAGGGGCTAGGCTATATACAGTCATATAATAGAAAGAGAGACAGGAGAGAGACAGGGGGCTAGGCTATATACAGTCATATTATAGAGAGAGAGACAGAGAGAGACAGGGGCTAGGCTATATACAGTCATATTATAGAAGAGAGACAGGAGAGAGACAGGGGCTAGGCTATATACAGTCATATTATAGATAGAGAGACAGGAGAGAGACAGGGGGCTAGGCTATATACAGACATATTATAGATAGAGAGACAGGGAGGAGACAGGGGCTAGGCTATATACAGTCATATTATAGATAGAGAGACAGGGGGCTAGGCTATTTATAGTCATATTATAGTTAGAGAGACAGGGGGCTAGGCTATATACAGTCATATTATAGATAGAGAGACAGGAGAGAGACAGGAGAGAGACAGGGGGCTAGGCTATTTACAGTCATATTATAGTTAGAGAGACAGGGGGGAGACAGGGGGCTAGGCTATATACAGTCATATTATACATAGAGAGACAGGGGGCTAGGCTATATACACACATATTATAGATAGAGAGACAGGGGGGAGACAGGGGGAAAGGCTATATACAGTCATATTATACATAGAGAGACAGGGGGCTAGGCTATATACAGTCATATTATAGATAGAGAGACATGGGACTAGGCTATATACAGTAATATTATAGATAGCGAGACAGGAAAGAGACAGGGGGCTAGGCTATATACAGTCATATTAAAGATAGAGACACAGGAGAGAGACAGAGGGCTTGGCTATATACAGTCATATTATAGATAGAGAGACAGGAGAGAGACAGGGGGCTGGGCTATATACAGTAATATTATAGATAGAGAGACAGGAAAGAGACAGGGGCTAGGCTATATACAGTCATATTATAGATAGAGAGACAGACAGGAGAGAGACAGGGGGCTAGGCTATATACAGTCATATTATAGATAGAGAGACAGGAGAGAGACAGGGGCTAGGCTATATACAGTCATATTATAGAGAGACAGGGAGCAGGGGCTAGGCTATATACAGTCATATTATAGACAGAGAGACAGGGGGGGAGACAGGGAGACAGGGGCTAGGCTATATACAGTCATATTATAGATAGAGAGACAGGGGAGAGAGGGGGCTAGGCTATTTACAGTCATATTATAGATAGAGAGACAGGGGGGAGACAGGGGCTAGGCTATTTACAGTCATATAATAGTTAGATAGACAGACAGGGGCTAGGCTATATACAGTCATATTATAGATAGAGAGACAGGAGGGAGACAGGGGCTAGGCTATATACAGTCATATTATAGAGAGACAGGAGGGAGACAGGGGCTAGGCTATATACAGTCATATTATAGATAGAGAGACAGGAGAGAGACAGAGGGCTTGGCTATATACAGTCATATTATAGATAGAGACACAGGAGAGAGACAGAGGACTAGGCTATATACAGTCATATTATAGATAGAGAGACAGGGGGCTAGGTTATATACAGTCATATTATAGATAGAGACACAGGAGAGAGACAGAGGACTAGGCTATATACAGTCATATTATAGATAGAGAGACAGGAGAGAGACAGGGGGCTTGGCTATATACAGTCATATTATAGATAGAGACACAGGAGAGAGACAGAGGACTAGGCTATATACAGTCATATTATAGATAGAGAGACAGGGGGCTAGGCTATATACAGTCATATTATAGATAGAGAGACAGGGGGCTAGGCTATATACAGTCATATTATAGAAAGAGAGACAGGGGAGACAGGGGCGAGGCTATTTACAGTCATATTATAGATAGAGAGACAGGGGGAGACAGGGGCTAGGCTATACAGTCATATTATAGATAGAGAGACAGGGGAGACAGGGGCTAGGCTATATACAGTCATATTATAGATAGAGAGACAGGAGGGGATAGGCTATATACAGTCATATTATAGAAAGAGAGACAGGGGAGACAGGGGACAGTCATATTGAGAGAGACAGGGGCTAGGCTATATACAGTCATATATAGATAGAGACAAGAGGAGACAGGGGGCAAGGCTATATACAGTCATATTATAGATAGAGAGACAGGGGCTAGGCTATATACACACATATTATAGATAGAGAGACAGGAGAGAGACAGGGGGCTAGGCTATATACAGTCATATTATACATAGAGAGACAGGAGGGAGACAGGGGCTAGGCTATATACAGTCATATTATACATAGAGAGACAGGGGGCTAGGCTATATACACACATATTATAGATAGAGAGACAGGGGGCAAGGCTATATACAGTCATATTATAGTTAGAGAGACAGGGGGCTAGGCTATATACTGTCATATTATAGAAAGAGAGACAGCAGAGAGACAGGGGATACAGGGGCTAGGCTATATACAGTCATATTATAGATAGAGAGACAGGGGGCTAGGCTATATACTGTCATATTATAGAAAGAGAGACAGCAGAGAGACAGGGGGCTAGGCTATATGTAGTCATATTATAGATAGAGAGACAGGAGGGAGACAGGGGGCTAGGCTATATGTAGTCATATTATAGATAGAGAGACAGGAGGGAGACAGGGGGAGATAGGGGGCTAGGCTATATACAGTCATATTATAGATAGAGAGACAAGAGAGAGACAGGGGGCTGGGCTATATACAGTAATATTATAGATAGAGAGACATGGGACTAGGCTATATACAGTAATATTATAGATAGCGAGACAGGAAAGAGACAGGGGGCTAGGCTATATACAGTCATATTATAGACAGAGAGACAGGGGGCTAGGCTACATACAGTCATCTTATAGATAGAGACACAGGAGAGAGACAGGAGAGAGACAGGGGGCTAGGCTATATACAGTCATATTATAGATAGAGACACAGGAGAGAGACAGGGGCTAGGCTATATACAGTCATATTATAGATAGAGAGACAGGAGAGAGACAGGGGCTAGGCTATATACAGTCATATATTATAGAGACAGAGAGACAGGGGCTAGGCTATATACAGTCATATTATAGATAGAGAGACAGGAGAGAGACAGGGGCTAGGCTATATACAGTCATATTATAGACAGAGAGACAGGGGGCTAGGGGCTAGGCTATATACAGTCATCTTATAGATAGAGACAGGAGAGAGACAGAGAGAGACAGGGGCTAGGCTATATACAGTCATATTATAGATAGAGAGACAGGGGGAGAGAGGGGGCTAGGCTATATACAGTCATATTATAGATAGAGACACAGGAGAGAGACAGAGGACTAGGCTATATACAGTCATATTATAGATAGAGAGACAGGGGGCTAGGCTATATACAGTCATATTATAGATAGAGAGACAGGGGGCTAGGCTATATACAGTCATATTATAGATAGAGAGACAGGAGGGAGACAGGGGGCTAGGCTATATACAGTCATATTATAGATAGAGAGACAGGGGAGACAGGGGGCTAGGCTATATACAGTCATATTATAGAAAGAGAGACAGGGGGGAGAGAGGGGGCGAGGCTATTTACAGTCATATTATAGATAGTGAGACAGGGGGGAGAGAGGGGGCGAGGCTATTTACAGTCATATTATAGATAGAGAGACAGGGGGGAGAGAGGGGGCGAGGCTATTTACAGTCATATTATAGACAGAGAGACAGGGGGATAGGCTATATACAGTCATATTATAGAAAGAGTGACAGGGGGAGACAGGGGCCTAGGCTATATACAGTCAGATAATAGATAGAGAGACAGGGGGAGAGAGGGGGCGAGGCTATTTACAGTCATATTATAGTTAGATAGACAGGCGGCTAGGCTATATACAGTCATATTATACATAGAGAGACAGGAGGGAGAGAGGGGGCTAGGCTATATACAGTCATATTATACATAGAGAGACAGGGGGCTAGGCTATATACACACATATTATAGATAGAGAGACAAAAGAGAGACAGGGGGCTAGGCTATATACACACATATTATAGATAGAGAGACAGGAGAGAGACAGGGGGCTAGGCTATATACAGTCATATTATACATAGAGAGACAGGAGGGAGACAGGGGCTAGGCTATATACAGTCATATTATACATAGAGAGACAGGGGGCTAGGCTATATACACACATATTATAGATAGAGAGACAGGGGGCTAGGCTATATACTGTCATATTATAGAAAGAGAGACAGCAGAGAGACAGGGGATACAGGGGGTAGGCTATATACAGTCATATTATAGATAGAGAGACAGGGGGCTAGGCTATATACTGTCATATTATAGAAAGAGAGACAGCAGAGAGACAGGGGGCTAGGCTATATGTAGTCATATTATAGATAGAGAGACAGGAGGGAGACAGGGGGCTAGGCTATATGTAGTCATATTATAGATAGAGAGACAGGAGGGAGACAGGGGGCTAGGCTATATACAGTCATATTATAGATAGAGAGACAAGAGAGAGACAGGGGGCAAGGCTATATACAGTCATATTATAGGTAGAGAGACAGGAGAGAGACAGGGGGCTAGGCTATATACAGTCATATTATAGATAGAGAGACAGGGGGCTAGGCTATATACAGTCATATTATAGTTAGAGAGACAGGAGGGAGACAGGGGGCTAGGCTATATACAGTCATATTATAGATAGAGAGACAGGGGGGAGAGAGGGGGCTAGGCTATTTACAGTCATATTATAGTTAGAGAGACAGGGGAGACAGGGGGCTAGGCTATATACAGTCATATTATAGATAGAGAGACAGGGGGAGAGAGGGGCTAGGCTATTTACAGTCATATTATAGTTAGAGAGACAGGGGAGACAGGGGGCTAGGCTATATACAGTCATATTATAGATAGAGAGACAGGGGGGAGAGAGGGGGCGAGGCTATTTACAGTCATATTATAGTTAGAGAGACAGGGGGGAGACAGGGGGCTAGGCTATATACAGTCATATTATAGATAGAGAGACAGGAGGGAGACAGGGGGCTAGGCTATTTACAGTCATATTATAGTTAGAGAGACAGGGGGGAGACAGGGGGCTAGGCTATTTACAGTCATATTATAGTTAGAGAGACAGGGGGCTTGGATATATACAGTCATATTATACATAGAGAGACAGGGGGCTAGGCTATATACAGTCATATTATAGTTAGAGAGACAGGGGGCGAGGCTATATACAGTCATATTATAGTTAGAGAGACAGGGGGCTAGGCTATATACTGTCATATTATAGATAGAGAGACAGCAGAGAGACAGGGGATACAGGGGCTAGGCTATATACAGTCATATTATAGATAGAGAGACAGGAGAGAGACAGGGGGCTAGGCTATATACAGTCATATTATAGTTAGAGAGACAGGGGGCTAGGCTATATACTGTCATATTATAGAAAGAGAGACAGCAGAGAGACAGGGGATACAGGGGCTAGGCTATATACAGTCATATTATAGATAGAGAGACAGGAGTGAGACAGGGAGCTAGGCTGTTTACAGTCATATTATAGTTAGAGAGACAGGGGGCTAGGCTATATACAGTCATATTATAGATAGAGAGACAAGAGAGAGACAGGGGGCTAGGCTATATATAGTCATATTATAGATAGAGAGACAGGAGGGAGACAGGGGGAGATAGGGGGCTAGGCTATATACAGTCATATTATAGATAGAGAGACAAGAGAGAGACAGGGGGCTAGGCTATATATAGTCATATTATAGATAGAGAGACAGGAGGGAGACAGGGGGAGATAGGGGGCTAGGCTATATACAGTCATATTATAGAAAGAGAGACAGGGGGGAGACAGGGAGCTAGGCTGTTTACAGTCATATTATAGTTAGAGAGACAGGGGGCTAGGCTATATACAGTCATATTATAGATAGAGAGACAAGAGAGAGACAGGGGGCTAGGCTATATATAGTCATATTATAGATAGAGAGACAGGAGGGAGACAGGGGGAGATAGGGGGCTAGGCTATATACAGTCATATTATAGATAGAGAGACAAGAGAGAGACAGGGGGCTAGGCTATATATAGTCATATTATAGATAGAGAGACAGGAGGGAGACAGGGGGAGATAGGGGGCTAGGCTATATACAGTCATATTATAGATAGAGAGACAGCAGAGAGACAGGGGATACAGGGGCAAGGCTATATACAGTAATATTATAGATAGCGAGACAGGAAAGAGACAGGGGGCTAGGCTATATACAGTCATATTATAGACAGAGAGACAGGGGGCTAGGCTATATACAGTCATCTTATAGTTAGAGAGACAGGGGGCTAGGCTATATACAGTCATATTATAGTTAGAGAGACAGGGGGCGAGGCTATATACAGTCATATTATAGATAGAGACAGACAGGGGGCGAGGCTATTTACAGTCATATTATAGATAGAGAGACAGGAGAGAGACAGGGGGCTAGGCTATATACAGTAATATTATAGATAGAGAGACATGGGACTAGGCTATATACAGTAATATTATAGATAGCGAGACAGGAAAGAGACAGGGGGCTAGGCTATATACAGTCATATTATAGACAGAGAGACAGGGGGCTAGGCTACATACAGTCATCTTATAGATAGAGACACAGGAGAGAGACAGGAGAGAGACAGGGGGCTAGGCTATATACAGTCATATTAAAGATAGAGACACAGGAGAGAGACAGAGGGCTAGGCTATATACAGTCATATTATAGATAGAGACACAGGAGAGAGACAGAGGGCTAGGCTATATACAGTCATATTATAGATAGAGAGACAGGGGGCTAGGCTATATACAGTCATATTATAGATAGAGAGACAGGGGGCTAGGCTATATACAGTCATATTATAGAAAGAGCGACAGGGGGAGACAGGGGGCGAGGCTATTTACAGTCATATTATAGATAGAGAGACAGGGGGGAGAGAGGGGGAGGCTATTTACAGTCATATTATAGATAGAGAGACAGGGGAGAGAGGGGCTAGGCTATATACAGTCATATTAAAGATAGAGACACAGGAGAGAGACAGAGGGCTTGGCTATATACAGTCATATTATAGATAGAGAGACAGGAGAGAGACAGAGGACTAGGCTATATACAGTCATATTATAGATAGAGAGACAGGGGCTAGGCTATATACAGTCATATTATACATAGAGAGACAGGAGGGAGACAGGGGGAGACAGGGGCTAGGCTATATACAGTAATATTATAGATAGAGAGACAGGGGGAGAGAGGGGGCTAGGCTATATACAGTCATATTATAGAGAGAGACAGGGGGAGACAGGGGGCTAGGCTATATACAGTCATATCATAGATAGAGAGACAGGGGGAGACAGGGGACTAGGCTATATAGAGTCATATTATAGATAGAGACACAGGAGAGAGACAGAGGACTAGGCTATATACAGTCATATTATAGATACAGAGACAGGGGGGAGAGAGGGGGCTAGGCTATTTACAGTCATATTATAGTTGGAGAGATAGGGGGAGACAGGGGGCTAGGCTATGTACAGTCATATTATAGAAAGAGAGACAGGAGAGAGACAGGGGGCTAGACTATATACAGTCATATTATAGATAGAGAGACCGGAGAGAGACATGGGGCTAGGCTATATACAGTCATATTATAGATAGAGACACAGGAGAGAGACAGGGGATTGGCTATATACAGTAATATTATAGATAGCGAGACAGGAAAGAGACAGGGGCTTGGCTATATACAGTCATATTATAGATAGAGAGACGGAGAGAGACATGGGGCTAGGCTATATACAGTCATATTATAGATAGAGACACAGGAGAGAGACAGAGGGCTTGGCTATATACAGTCATATTATAGATAGAGACACAGGAGAGAGACAGAGGACTAGGCTATATACAGTCATATTATAGATAGAGAGACAGGGGGCTAGGCTATATACAGTCATATTATAGTTAGAGAGACAGGGGGCTAGGCTATATACTGTCATATTATACATAGAGAGACTGGAGGGAGACAGGGGGCTAGGCTATATACAGTCATATTATAGAAAGAGAGACAGGAGAGAGACAGGGGGAGACAGGGGGCTAGGCTATATACAGTCGTATTATAGAAAGAGAGACAGGAGAGAGACAGGGGGAGACAGGGGCTAGGCTATATACAGTAATATTATAGAAAGAGAGACAGGAGAGAGACAGGGGGAGACAGGGGGCTAGGCTATATACAGTCATATTATAGATAGAGAGACAGGGGGCTATGCTATATACAGTCATATTATAGAGACAGAGAGAGGGGCAGGCTATTTACAGTCATATTATAGATAGAGAGACAGGAGAGAGACAGGGGCTAGGCTATATACAGTCATATTATAGTTAGAGAGACAGGAGAGGCTATATACAGTCATATTATAGATAGAGACAGACAGGGGCTTGGCTATATACAGTCATATTATAGATAGAGAGACAGGAGAGAGACAGGGGGCTAGGCTATATACAGTAATATTATAGATAGAGAGACATGGGACTAGGCTATATACAGTAATATTATAGATAGCGAGACAGGAAAGAGACAGGGGGCTAGGCTATATACAGTCATATTATAGACAGAGAGACAGGGGGCTAGGCTATATACAGTCATATTATAGATAGAGACACAGGAGAGAGACAGGAGAGAGACAGAGGGCTTGGCTATATACAGTCATATTATAGATAGAGACACAGGAGAGAGACAGAGGGCTAGGCTATATACAGTCATATTATAGATAGAGAGACAGCTAGGCTATATACAGTCATATTATAGATAGAGAGACAGGGGCAGGCTATTTACAGTCATATTATAGATAGAGAGACAGGGGAGAGAGGGGCGAGGCTATATACAGTCATATTATAGATAGAGAGACAGGGGGAGAGGGGGCTAGGCTATATACAGTCATATTATAGATAGAGAGACAGGAGAGAGACAGAGGGCTTGGCTATATACAGTCATATTATAGATAGAGACACAGGGAGAGACAGAGGGCTAGGCTATTTACAGTCATATTGTAGTTAGAGAGATAGGGGGAGACAGGGGGCTAGGCTATATACAGTCATATTATACATAGAGAGACAGGAGGGAGACAGGGGGAGACAGGGGCTAGGCTATATACAGTAATATTATAGATAGAGAGACAGGGGGAGAGAGGGGCTAGGCTATATACAGTAATATTATAGAAAGAGAGACAGGGGGAGACAGGGGGCTAGGCTATATACAGTCATATCATAGATAGAGAGACAGGGGGAGACAGGGGACTAGGCTATATAGAGTCATATTATAGATAGAGACACAGGAGAGAGACAGAGGACTAGGCTATATACAGTCATATTATAGATAGAGAGACAGGGGGAGAGAGGGGGCTAGGCTATTTACAGTCATATTATAGTTAGAGAGATAGGGGGAGACAGGGGGCTAGGCTATATACAGTCATATTATAGAAAGAGAGACAGGAGAGAGACAGGGGGCTAGACTATATACAGTCATATTATAGATAGAGAGACCGGAGAGAGACAGGGGGCTAGACTATATACAGTCATATTATAGATAGAGAGACCGGAGAGAGACATGGGGCTAGGCTATATACAGTCATATTATAGATAGAGACACAGGAGAGAGACAGAGGACAAGGCTATATACAGTCATATTATAGATAGAGAGACAGGGGGCTAGGCTATATACAGTCATATTATAGTTAGAGAGACAGGGGGCTTGGCTATATACAGTCATATTATAGATAGAGACACAGGAGAGAGACAGGGGCTAGGCTATATACAGTCATATTATAGATAGAGACACAGGAGAGAGACAGGGCTAGGCTATATACAGTCATATTATAGATAGAGAGACAGGGGCTAGGCTATATACAGTCATATTATAGTTAGAGAGACAGGGGGCTAGGCTATATACTGTCATATTATACATAGAGAGACTGGAGGGAGACAGGGGCTAGGCTATATACAGTCATATTATAGATAGAGAGACAGACAGGGGCTAGGCTATATACAGTCATATTATAGTAAGAGAGACAGGGGAGACAGGGGGCTAGGCTATGTACAGTCATATTATAGAAAGAGAGACAGGAGAGAGACAGGGGGCTAGACTATATACAGTCATATTATAGATAGAGAGACCGGAGAGAGACAGGGGGCTAGACTATATACAGTCATATTATAGATAGAGAGACCGGAGACAGAGACAGGGGCTAGGCTATATACAGTCATATTATAGATAGAGAGACAGGAGAGGGAGACAGAGGGGCTAGGCTATATACAGTCATATTATAGATAGAGAGACAGGAAAGAGACAGGGGCTAGGCTATATACAGTCATATTATAGATAGAGAGACCAGGAGAGAGACAGGGGCTAGGCTATATACAGTCATATTATAGATAGAGACACAGGAGAGAGACAGGGGCTTGGCTATATACAGTCATATTATAGATAGAGACACAGGGAGAGAGACTGAGGACTAGGCTATATACAGTCATATTATAGATAGAGAGACAGGGGGCTAGGCTATATACAGTCATATTATAGTTAGAGAGACAGGGGGCTAGGCTATATACTGTCATATTATACATAGAGAGACTGGAGGGAGACAGGGGGCTAGGCTATATACAGTCATATTATAGATAGAGAGACAGGGGGAGAGAGGGGGCTAGGCTATATACAGTCATATTATAGTAAGAGAGATAGGGGGAGACAGGGGGCTAGGCTATGTACAGTCATATTATAGAAAGAGAGACAGGAGAGAGACAGGGGGCTAGACTATATACAGTCATATTATAGATAGAGAGACCGGAGAGAGACAGGGGGCTAGACTATATACAGTCATATTATAGATAGAGAGACCGGAGAGAGACATGGGGCTAGGCTATATACAGTCATATTATAGATAGAGAGACAGGAGAGAGACAGGGGGAGCTATATACAGTCATATTATAGATAGAGAGACAGGAAAGAGACAGGGGGCTAGGCTATATACAGTCATATTATAGATAGAGAGACCGGAGAGAGACAGGGGGGCTATATACAGTCATATTATAGATAGAGACAGAGAGAGACAGAGGGCTAGGCTATATACAGTCATATTATAGATAGAGACACAGGAGAGAGACAGGGACTAGGCTATATACAGTCATATTATAGATAGAGAGACAGGGGGAGGCTATATACAGTCATATTATAGTTAGAGAGACAGGGGCTAGGCTATATACAGTCATATTATACATAGAGAGACAGGAGGGAGACAGGGGCTAGGCTATATACAGTCATATTATAGATAGAGAGACAGGGGAGACAGGGGGCTAGGCTATATACAGTCATATTATAGAAAGAGAGGAGAGACAGGAGGGAGACAGGGGCTAGGCTATATACAGTCATATCATTATAGAGACAGGGGGAGACAGGGGCTAGGCTATATAGAGTCATATTATAGATAGAGACACAGGAGAGAGACAGAGGACTAGGCTATATACAGTCATATTATAGATACAGAGACAGGGGGAGACAGGGGGCTAGGCTATTTACAGTCATATTATAGTTAGAGAGATAGGGGGAGACAGGGGCTAGGCTATATACAGTCATATTATAGAAAGAGAGACAGGGAGAGACAGGGGGCTAGGCTATATATAGTCATATTATAGATAGAGAGACAAGAGAGAGACAGGGGGCTAGGCTATATATAGTCATATTATAGATAGAGAGACAGGAGGGAGACAGGGGGCTAGGCTATATACAGTCATATTATAGATAGAGACACAGGAGAGAGACAGAGGGCTTGGCTATATACAGTCATATTATAGATAGAGACACAGGAGAGAGACAGAGGACTAGGCTATATACAGTCATATTATAGATAGAGAGACAGGGGGCTAGGCTATATACAGTCATATTATAGAAAGAGAGACAGGGGCTAGGCTATATACAGTCATATTATAGATAGAGAGACTGGAGGAGACAGGGGCTAGGCTATATACAGTCATATTATAGAAAGAGAGACAGACAGGGGAGACAGGGGCTAGGCTATATACAGTCATATTATAGAAGAGACAGGAGAGAGACAGGGGAGACAGGGGCTAGGCTATATACAGTCATATTATAGAAAGAGACAGGAGAGACAGGGGAGACAGGGGGCTAGGCTATATACAGTCATGTTATAGATAGAGAGACAGGGGGAGAGAGGGGGCTAGGCTATATACAGTCATATTATAGATAGAGAGACAGGGGGAGACAGGGGGCTAGGCTATATACAGTCATATTATAGATAGAGACACAGGAGAGAGACAGAGGACTAGGCTATATACAGTCATATAATAGATAGAGAGACAGGGGGAGAGAGGGGGCTAGGCTATTTACAGTCATATTATAGTTAGAGAGACAGGGGGGAGAGAGGGGGCTAGGCTATATACAGTCATATTATAGAAAGAGTGACAGGGGGAGACAGGGGGCTAGGCTATATACAGTCGTATTATAGAAAGAGAGACAGGAGAGAGACAGGGGGAGACAGGGGCTAGGCTATATACAGTAATATTATAGAAAGAGAGACAGGGGGAGACAGGGGGCTAGGCTATATACAGTCATATCATAGATAGAGAGACAGGGGGAGACAGGGGACTAGGCTATATAGAGTCATATTATAGATAGAGACACAGGAGAGAGACAGAGGACTAGGCTATATACAGTCATATTATAGATAGAGAGAGGGGCTAGGCTATTTACAGTCATATATAGATAGTTAGAGAGATAGGAGGAGACAGGGGCTAGGCTATATACAGTCATATTATAGATAGAGAGACAGGGGAGACAGGGGAGACAGGGGCTAGGCTATATACAGTCATATTATAGATAGAGAGACAGGGGAGAGAGAGGGGCTAGGCTATATACAGTCATATTATAGAAAGAGAGACAGGGGAGACAGGGGGCTAGGCTATATACAGTCATATAGATATAGAGACAGGGGAGACAGGGGGCTAGGCTATATACAGTCATATTATAGATAGAGACACAGGAGAGAGACAGAGGACTAGGCTATATACAGTCATATTATAGATAGAGAGACAGGAGAGAGACAGGGGCTAGGCTATATACAGTCATATTATAGATAGAGAGACGGAGAGAGACAGGGGGCTAGGCTATATACAGTCATATTATAGATAGAGAGACAGGGGGGAGAGAGGGGGCGAGGCTATTTACAGTCATATTATAGTTAGAGAGACAGGGGGCTAGGCTATATACAGTCATATTATAGTTAGATAGACAGGGGGCTAGACTATATACAGTCATATTATAGTTAGAGAGACAGGGGGCTAGGCTATATACTGTCATATTATACATAGAGAGACAGGAGGGAGACAGGGGGCTAGGCTATATACAGTCATATTATAGAAAGAGAGACAGGAGAGAGACAGGGGGAGACAGGGGCTCGGCTATATACAGTAATATTATAGATAGAGAGACAGGGGGAGAGAGGGGGCTAGGCTATATACAGTCATATTATAGATAGAGAGACAGGGGGCTATGCTATATACAGTCATATTATAGATAGATAGACAGGGGGCTAGGCTATATACAGTCATATTATAGATAGAGAGACAGGAGGGAGACAAGGGCTAGGCTATATACAGTCATATAATAGATAGAGAGACAGGGGGCTATGCTATATACAGTCATATTATAGATAGATAGACAGGGGGCTAGGCTATATACAGTCATATTATAGATAGAGAGACAGGGGGGAGAGAGGGGGCTAGGCTATTTACAGTCATATTATAGTTAGAGAGACAGGGGGGAGAGAGGGGGCTAGGCTATATACAGTCATATTATAGATAGAGACACAGGAGAGAGACAGAGGGCTTGGCTATATACAGTCATATTATAGATAGAGACACAGGAGAGAGACAGAGGACTAGGCTATATACAGTCATATTATAGATAGAGAGACAGGGGGCTAGGCTATATACAGTCATATTATAGATAGAGAGACAGGGGGCTAGGCTATATACAGTCATATTATAGAAAGAGCGACAGGGGGAGACAGGGGGCGAGGCTATTTACAGTCATATTATAGATAGAGAGACAGGGGGGAGAGAGGGGGCGAGGCTATTTACAGTCATATTATAGATAGAGAGACAGGGGGGAGAGAGGGGGCGAGGCTATTTACAGTCATATTATAGACAGAGAGACAGGGGCCTAGGCTATATACAGTCATATTATAGATAGAGAGACAGGGAGAGAGGGGGCGAGGCTATTTACAGTCATATTATAGTTAGATAGACAGGGGGCTAGGCTATATACAGTCATATTATACATAGAGAGACAGGAGGGAGACAGGGGGCTAGGCTATATACAGTCATATTATAGAAAGAGAGACAGGAGAGAGACAGGGGGAGACAGGGGCTAGGCTATTTACAGTCATATTATAGTTAGAGAGACAGGGGAGACAGGGGGCTAGGCTATATACAGTCGTATTATAGAAAGAGAGACAGGAGAGAGACAGGGGGAGACAGGGGCTAGGCTATATACAGTAATATTATAGAAAGAGAGACAGGAGAGAGACAGGGGGAGACAGGGGGCTAGGCTATATACAGTCATATTATAGATAGAGAGACAGGGGGAGACAGGGGGCTAGGCTATATACAGTCATATTATAGATAGAGACACAGGAGAGAGACAGGGGCTAGGCTATATACAGTCATATTATAGATAGAGAGACAGGGAGAGACAGGGGCTAGGCTATTTACAGTCATATTATAGATAGAGAGACAGGGAGAGACAGGGGCTAGGCTATATACAGTCATATTATAGAAAGAGAGAGACAGGGGGAGACAGGGGGCTAGGCTATATACAGTCATATTATAGATAGAGAGACAGGAGAGAGACAGGGGGCTAGGCTATATACAGTCATATTATAGAAGAGAGACAGGAGAGAGACAGGGAGACAGGGGGCTAGGCTATATACAGTCATATTATAGATAGAGAGACAGAGAGAGACAGGGGCTAGGCTATATACAGTCATATTATAGATAGAGAGACAGGAGAGAGACAGGGGCTAGGCTATATACAGTCATATTATAGATAGAGAGACAGGAGGAGACAGGGGCTAGGCTATATACAGTCATATTATAGATAGAGACAGGAGAGAGACAGGGGCTAGGCTATATACAGTCATATTATAGATAGAGAGACAGGAGAGAGACAGGGAGAGTCATATTATAGATAGAGAGACAGGGGCTAGGCTATATACAGTCATATTATAGAAAGAGAGAGAGAGAGACAGGGGAGACAGGGGGCTGCTATATACAGTCATATTATAGAAAGAGAGACAGGAGAGAGACAGGGGAGACAGGGGCTAGGCTATATACAGTAATATTATAGAAAGAGAGACAGGAGAGAGACAGGGGAGACAGGGGCTAGGCTATATACAGTCATATTATAGATAGAGACACAGGGGAGAGAGGGGGCTAGGCTATATACAGTCATATTATAGAGAGAGACAGGGGAGACAGGGGCTAGGCTATATACAGTCATATTATAGATAGAGAGACAGGAGAGACAGGGCTAGGCTATATACAGTCATATTATAGATAGAGAGACAGGAGAGACAGGGGCTAGGCTATTTACAGTCATATTATAGTTAGAGAGACAGGGAGACAGGGGCTAGGCTATATACAGTCATATATAGAAAGAGAGACAGAGACAGGGGCTAGCTATATACAGTCATATTATAGAGAGAGACAGGGGAGACAGGAGACAGGGGCTAGGCTATATACAGTCATATTATAGAAAGAGAGACAGGGGAGACAGGGGCTAGGCTATATACAGTCATATATAGATAGAGAGACAGGGAGACAGGGGCTAGGCTATATACAGTCATATTATAGATAGAGACACAGAGAGACAGGGGGCTAGGCTATATACAGTCATATTATAGATAGAGACAGGGGAGAGAGGGGCTAGGCTATATACAGTCATATTATAGTTAGAGAGACAGGGGAGACAGGGGCTAGGCTATATACAGTCATATTATAGATAGAGAGACAGAGGAGACAGGGGACAGGGGCTAGGCTATATACAGTCATATTATAGATAGAGAGACAGGGGGTAGACAGGGGGCTCGGCTATATACAGTCATATTATAGAAAGAGAGACAGGGGGAGACAGGGGGCTAGGCTATATACAGTCATATCATAGATAGAGAGACAGGGGGAGACAGGGGACTAGGCTATATAGAGTCATATTATAGATAGAGACACAGGAGAGAGACAGAGGACTAGGCTATATACAGTCATATTATAGATAGAGAGACCGGAGAGAGACAGGGGGCTAGAATATATACAGTCATATTATAGATAGAGAGACCGGAGAGAGACAGGGGGCTAGGCTATATACAGTCATATTATAGATAGAGACACAGGAGAGAGACAGAGGGCTTGGCTATATACAGTCATATTATAGATAGAGACACAGGAGAGAGACAGAGGACTAGGCTATATACAGTCATATTATAGATAGAGAGACAGGGGGCTAGGCTATATACAGTCATATTATAGTTAGAGAGACAGGGGGCTAGGCTATATACTGTCATATTATACATAGAGAGACTGGAGGGAGACAGGGGGCTAGGCTATATACAGTCATATTATAGAAAGAGAGACAGGAGAGAGACAGGGGGACAGGGGCTAGGCTATATACAGTCATATTATAGAAAGAGAGACAGGAGAGAGACAGGGAGACAGGGGCTAGGCTATATACAGTCATATTATAGATAGAGAGACAGGAGAGAGACAGGGAGACAGGGGCTAGGCTATATACAGTCATATTATAGATAGAGAGACAGGGGGGCTATATACAGTCATATTATAGATAGAGAGACAGGGGAGAGACAGGGGCTAGGCTATATACAGTCATATTATAGATAGAGAGACAGGAGGGAGACAGGGGCTAGGCTATATACAGTCATATTATAGATAGAGAGACAGGGGGGCTATATACAGTCATATTATAGATAGGGAGACAGGGGCTAGGCTATATACAGTCATATTATAGATAGAGAGACAGGGGAGAGACAGGGGGCTAGGCTATATACAGTCATATTATAGATAGAGAGACAGGGGGAGACAGGGGCTAGGCTATATACAGTCATATTATAGATAGAGAGACAGGAGAGATAGGCTATATACAGTCATATTATAGATAGAGAGACAGAGGCTAGGCTATATACAGTCATATTATAGATAGAGAGACAGGGGGCTAGGCTATAGACAGTCATATTATAGATAGAGAGACAGAGGGGGCTAGGCTATATACAGTCATATTATAGATAGAGAGACAGGGGGAGACAGGGGCTAGGCTATATACAGTCATATTATAGATAGAGAGACAGGGGAGAGAGGGGGCTAGGCTATATACAGTCATATTATAGATAGAGAGACAGGGGGAGACAGGGGCGAGGCTATTTACAGTCATATTATAGACAGAGAGACAGGGGCTAGGCTATATACAGTCATATTATAGATAGAGAGACAGGGGAGACAGGGGGGCTAGGCTATATACAGTCATATTATAGATAGAGACAGGGGCTAGGCTATATACAGTCATATTATAGATAGAGAGACAGGGGAGACAGGGGCTAGGCTATATACAGTCATATTATAGAAGAGAGACAGGAGAGAGACAGGGGGACAGGGGCTAGGCTATTTACAGTCATATTATAGTTAGAGAGACAGGGGAGACAGGGGCTAGGCTATATACAGTCATATTATAGATAGAGAGACAGAGACAGGGAGACAGGGGCTAGGCTATATACAGTCATATTATTAGAGAGACAGGAGAGAGACAGGGGGAGACTAGGCTATATACAGTCATATTATAGATAGAGAGACAGGGAGACAGGGGCTAGGCTATATACAGTCATATTATAGATAGAGACACAGGAGAGAGACAGAGGACTAGGCTATATACAGTCATATTATAGATAGAGAGACAGGGGAGCTAGGGGCTAGGATATTTACAGTCATATTATAGTTAGAGAGACAGGGAGACAGGGGCTAGGCTATATACAGTCATATTATAGAAAGAGTGACAGGGGAGACAGGGGGCTAGGCTATATACAGTCATATTATAGAAAGAGAGACAGAGACAGGGGAGACAGGGGCTAGGCTATATACAGTCATATTATAGATAGAGAGACAGGAGGAGACAGGGGAGACAGGGGCTAGGCTATATACAGTCATATTATAGATAGAGAGACAGAGAGAGACAGGGGGCTAGGCTATATACAGTCATATTATAGATAGAGAGACAGGAGAGACAGGGGCTAGGCTATATATAGTCATATTATAGATAGAGAGACAGGGGGAGACAGGGGCTAGGCTATATACAGTCATATTATAGATAGAGAGACAGGAGAGAGACAGGGGCTAGGCTATATACAGTCATATTATAGATAGAGAGACAGGAGAGAGACAGGGGGCTAGGCTATATACAGTCATATTATAGATAGAGAGACAGGAGACAGGGGCTAGGCTATATACAGTCATATTATAGATAGAGAGACAGGGGCTAGGCTATATACAGTCATATTATAGATAGAGAGACAGGGGGAGACAGGGGCTAGGCTATTTACAGTCATATTATAGATAGAGAGACAGGGGAGAGACAGGGGCTAGGCTATTACAGTCATATTATAGATAGAGAGACAGGGGGAGACAGGGGCGAGGCTATTTACAGTCATATTATAGACAGAGAGACAGGGGCCTAGGCTATATACAGTCATATTATAGATAGAGAGACAGGGGGGAGAGAGGGGGCGAGGCTATTTACAGTCATATTATAGTTAGATAGACAGGGGGCTAGGCTATATACAGTCATATTATACATAGAGAGACAGGAGGGAGACAGGGGGCTAGGCTATATACAGTCATATTATAGAAAGAGAGACAGGAGAGAGACAGGGGGAGACAGGGGCTAGGCTATTTACAGTCATATTATAGTTAGAGAGACAGGGGGAGACAGGGGGCTAGGCTATATACAGTCATATTATAGAGGAGAGAGACAGGGGGAGACAGGGGGCTAGGCTATATACAGTCATATTATATAGACAGAGGAGACAGGGGAGACAGGGGCTAGGCTATATACAGTCATATTATAGATAGAGACAGAGACAGGGGCTAGGCTATATACAGTCATATTATAGATAGAGAGACAGGAGACAGGGCTAGGCTATATACAGTCATATTATAGATAGAGAGACAGGGAGAGACAGGGGCTAGGATATTTACAGTCATATTATAGTTAGAGAGACAGGGGAGAGGGGCTAGGCTATATACAGTCATATTATAGATGACAGAGAGACAGGGGCTAGGCTATATACAGTCATATTATAGATAGAGAGACAGAGAGACAGGGAGACAGGGGCTAGGCTATATACAGTCATATTATAGATAGAGAGACAGGAGGAGACAGGGAGACAGGGGCTAGGCTATATACAGTCATATTATAGATAGAGAGACAGAGAGAGACAGGGGGCTAGGCTATATATAGTCATATTATAGATAGAGAGACAAGAGAGAGACAGGGGGCTAGGCTATATATAGTCATATTATAGATAGAGAGACAGGAGGGAGACAGGGGGAGATAGGGGGCTAGGCTATATACAGTCATATTATAGATAGAGAGACAAGAGAGAGACAGGGGGCTAGGCTATATATAGTCATATTATAGATAGAGAGACAGGAGGGAGACAGGGGGAGATAGGGGGCTAGGCTATATACAGTCATATTATAGAAAGAGAGACAGGGGGGAGACAGGGAGCTAGGCTGTTTACAGTCATATTATAGTTAGAGAGACAGGGGGCTAGGCTATATACAGTCATATTATAGATAGAGAGACAAGAGAGAGACAGGGGGCTAGGCTATATACAGTCATATTATAGATAGAGAGACAGGAGGGAGACAGGGGGAGATAGGGGGCTAGGCTATATACAGTCATATTATAGATAGAGAGACAAGAGAGAGACAGGGGGCTAGGCTATATATAGTCATATTATAGATAGAGAGACAGGAGAGACAGGGGGAGATAGGGGGCTAGGCTATATACAGTCATATTATAGATAGAGAGACAGCAGAGAGACAGGGGGCAAGGCTATATACAGTCATATTATAGATAGAGAGACAGGAGAGAGACAGGGGGCTAGGCTATATACAGTCATATTATAGACAGAGAGACAGGGGAGCTATATACAGACTTATAGTTAGAGGACAGGGGCTAGGCTATATACAGTCATATTATAGTTAGAGAGACAGGGGCGAGGCTATATACAGTCATATTATAGATAGAGACAGACAGGGGCGAGGCTATTTACAGTCATATTATAGATAGAGAGACAGGAGAGAGACAGGGGGCTAGGCTATATACAGCAATATTATAGATAGAGAGACATGGGACTAGGCTATATACAGTAATATTATAGATAGCGAGACAGGAAAGAGACAGGGGCTAGGCTATATACAGTCATATTATAGACAGAGAGACAGGGGGCTAGGCTACATACAGTCATCTTATAGATAGAGACACAGGAGAGAGACAGGAGAGAGACAGGGGGCTAGGCTATATACAGTCATATTAAAGATAGAGACACAGGAGAGAGACAGAGGGCTTGG
This sequence comes from Oncorhynchus keta, assembly GCF_023373465.1. Taxonomy (NCBI): domain Eukaryota; kingdom Metazoa; phylum Chordata; class Actinopteri; order Salmoniformes; family Salmonidae; genus Oncorhynchus; species Oncorhynchus keta. Next base: position 32,503,417 of record NC_068449.1, on the reverse strand, counting down.
CTATATACAGTCATATTATAGATAGAGACACAGGAGAGAGACAGAGGACTAGGCTATATACAGTCATATTATAGATAGAGAGACAGGGGGCTAGGCTATATACAGTCATATTATAGATAGAGAGACAGGGGGCTAGGCTATATACAGTCATATTATAGAAAGAGCGACAGGGGGAGACAGGGGGCGAGGCTATTTACAGTCATATTATAGATAGAGAGACAGGGGGGAGAGAGGGGGCGAGGCTATTTACAGTCATATTATAGATAGAGAGACAGGGGGGAGAGAGGGGGCGAGGCTATATACAGTCATATTAAAGATAGAGACACAGGAGAGAGACAGAGGGCTTGGCTATATACAGTCATATTATAGATAGAGACACAGGAGAGAGACAGAGGACTAGGCTATATACAGTCATATTATAGATAGAGAGACAGGGGGCTAGGCTATATACAGTCATATTATACATAGAGAGACAGGAGGGAGACAGGGGGAGACAGGGGCTAGGCTATATACAGTAATATTATAGATAGAGAGACAGGGGGAGAGAGGGGGCTAGGCTATATACAGTCATATTATAGAAAGAGAGACAGGGGGAGACAGGGGGCTAGGCTATATACAGTCATATCATAGATAGAGAGACAGGGGGAGACAGGGGACTAGGCTATATAGAGTCATATTATAGATAGAGACACAGGAGAGAGACAGAGGACTAGGCTATATACAGTCATATTATAGATACAGAGACAGGGGGGAGAGAGGGGGCTAGGCTATTTACAGTCATATTATAGTTGGAGAGATAGGGGGAGACAGGGGGCTAGGCTATGTACAGTCATATTATAGAAAGAGAGACAGGAGAGAGACAGGGGGCTAGACTATATACAGTCATATTATAGATAGAGAGACCGGAGAGAGACATGGGGCTAGGCTATATACAGTCATATTATAGATAGAGACACAGGAGAGAGACAGAGGGATTGGCTATATACAGTAATATTATAGATAGCGAGACAGGAAAGAGACAGGGGGCTTGGCTATATACAGTCATATTATAGATAGAGAGACCGGAGAGAGACAGGGGGCTTGGCTATATACAGTCATATTATAGATAGAGACACAGGAGAGAGACAGAGGGCTTGGCTATATACAGTCATATTATAGATAGAGACACAGGAGAGAGACAGAGGACTAGGCTATATACAGTCATATTATAGATAGAGAGACAGGGGGCTAGGCTATATACAGTCATATTATAGTTAGAGAGACAGGGGCTAGGCTATATACTGTCATATTATACATAGAGAGACTGGAGGGAGACAGGGGGCTAGGCTATATACAGTCATATTATAGAAAGAGAGACAGGAGAGAGACAGGGGAGACAGGGGGCTAGGCTATATACAGTCATATTAAAGATAGAGACAGAGGGGGAGACAGGGGCTAGGCTATATACAGTAATATTATAGAAAGAGAGACAGGAGAGAGACAGGGGGAGACAGGGGGCTAGGCTATATACAGTCATGTTATAGATAGAGAGACAGGGGGCGAGGCTATATACAGTCATATTATAGATAGAGACAGACAGGGGGCGAGGCTATTTACAATCATATTATAGATAGAGAGACAGGAGAGAGACAGGGGGCTAGGCTATATACAGTCATATTATAGTTAGAGAGACAGGGGGCGAGGCTATATACAGTCATATTATAGATAGAGACAGACAGGGGCGAGCTATTTACAGTCATATTATAGAAGAGAGACAGGGAGAGACAGGGGCTAGGCTATATACAGTCATATTATAGATAGACAGGGGGAGACAGGGGACTAGGCTATATACAGTAATATTATAGATAGAGACAAAGAGAGAGGGAGGACAGTCATATTATAGAGAGAGACAGGGGCTAGGCTATATACAGTCATATTATAGATAGAGACACAGGAGAGAGACAGGAGAGAGACAGAGGGCTTGGCTATATACAGTCATATTATAGATAGAGACACAGGAGAGAGACAGAGGACTAGGCTATATACAGTCATATTATAGATAGAGAGACAGGGGGCTAGGCTATATACAGTCATATTATAGATAGAGAGACAGGGGGCTAGGCTATATACAGTCATATTATAGAAAGAGCGACAGGGGAGACAGGGGCGAGGCTATTTACAGTCATATTATAGATAGAGAGACAGGGAGAGAGGGGCGAGGCTATTTACAGTCATATTATGGATAGAGAGACAGGGGGAGAGAGGGGCGAGGCTATATACAGTCATATTAAAGATAGAGACACAGGAGAGAGACAGAGGGCTTGGCTATATACAGTCATATTATAGATAGAGACACAGGAGAGAGACAGAGGACTAGGCTATATACAGTCATATTATAGATAGAGAGACAGGGGCTAGGCTATATACAGTCATATTATACATAGAGAGACAGGAGGGAGACAGGGGGAGACAGGGGCTAGGCTATATACAGTAATATTATAGATAGAGAGACAGGGGGAGAGAGGGGGCTAGGCTATATACAGTCATATTATAGAAAGAGAGACAGGGGGAGACAGGGGGCTAGGCTATATACAGTCATATCATAGATAGAGAGACAGGGGGAGACAGGGGACTAGGCTATATAGAGTCATATTATAGATAGAGACACAGGAGAGAGACAGAGGACTAGGCTATATACAGTCATATTATAGATACAGAGACAGGGGGGAGAGAGGGGGCTAGGCTATTTACAGTCATATTATAGTTAGAGAGATAGGGGGAGACAGGGGGCTAGGCTATGTACAGTCATATTATAGAAAGAGAGACAGGAGAGAGACAGGGGGCTAGACTATATACAGTCATATTATAGATAGAGAGACCGGAGAGAGACAGGGGGCTAGACTATATACAGTCATATTATAGATAGAGAGACCGGAGAGAGACATGGGGCTAGGCTATATACAGTCATATTATAGATAGAGACACAGGAGAGAGACAGAGGGATTGGCTATATACAGTAATATTATAGATAGCGAGACAGGAAAGAGACAGGGGGCTTGGCTATATACAGTCATATTATAGATAGAGAGACCGGAGAGAGACAGGGGGCTTGGCTATATACAGTCATATTATAGATAGAGACACAGGAGAGAGACAGAGGGCTTGGCTATATACAGTCATATTATAGATAGAGACACAGGAGAGAGACAGAGGACTAGGCTATATACAGTCATATTATAGATAGAGAGACAGGGGGCTAGGCTATATACAGTCATATTATAGTTAGAGAGACAGGGGGCTAGGCTATATACTGTCATATTATACATAGAGAGACTGGAGGGAGACAGGGGGCTAGGCTATATACAGTCATATTATAGATAGAGAGACAGGGAGACAGGGGCTAGGCTATATACAGTCATATTATATAGAAGAGAGATAGGGGAGACAGGGGCTAGGCTATATACAGTCATATTATAGAAAGAGAGACAGGAGAGAGACAGGGGCTAGGCTATATACAGTCATATTATAGATAGAGAGACAGGGAGAGACAGGGGCTAGACTATATACAGTCATATTATAGATAGAGAGACGAGAGAGAGACAGGGGGCTAGGCTATATACAGTCATATTATAGATAGAGAGACAGGAGAGAGACAGGGGGATAGGCTATATACAGTCATATTATAGATAGAGACAGGAGAGAGACAGGGGGCTAGACTATATACAGTCATATTATAGATAGAGAGACCGGAGAGAGACAGGGGGCTAGGCTATATACAGTCATATTATAGATAGAGACACAGGAGAGAGACAGAGGGCTAGGCTATATACAGTCATATTATAGATAGAGACACAGGAGAGAGACAGAGGACTAGGCTATATACAGTCATATTATAGATAGAGAGACAGGGGGCTAGGCTATATACAGTCATATTATAGTTAGAGAGACAGGGGGCTAGGCTATATACTGTCATATTATACATAGAGAGACTGGAGGGAGACAGGGGGCTAGGCTATATACAGTCATATTATAGATAGAGAGACAGGGGGAGAGAGGGGGCTAGGCTATATACAGTCATATTATAGAAAGAGAGACAGGGGGAGACAGGGGGCTAGGCTATATACAGTCATATCATAGATAGAGAGACAGGGGGAGACAGGGGACTAGGCTATATAGAGTCATATTATAGATAGAGACACAGGAGAGAGACAGAGGACTAGGCTATATACAGTCATATTATAGATACAGAGACAGGGGGGAGAGAGGGGGCTAGGCTATTTACAGTCATATTATAGAGAGAGATAGGCTAGACAGGGGCTAGGCTATATACAGTCATATTATAGAAAGAGACAGGAGAGAGACAGGGGCTAGGCTATATACAGTCATATTATAGATAGAGAGACCGGAGAGAGACAGGGGCTAGGCTATATACAGTCATATTATAGATAGAGACCGGAGAGAGACAGGGGCTAGGCTATATACAGTCATATTATAGATAGAGACACAGGAGAGAGGACAGAGGCTATATACAGTCATATTATAGATAGAGAGACAGGGAGACTAGGCTATATACAGTCATATTATAGATAGAGAGACAGGGGCAAGGCTATATACAGTCATATTATAGATAGAGAGACAGCAGGGAGGGAGAGAGGGGCTAGGCTATATACAGTCATATTATAGTTAGAGAGACAGGGGGAGAGAGGGGCTAGGCTATATACAGTCATATTATAGAAAGAGAGACAGGGGAGACAGGGGCTAGGCTATATACAGTCATATTATAGAAAGAGAGACAGGAGAGAGACAGGGGAGACAGGGGCTAGGCTATATACAGTCATATTATAGAAAGAGAGACAGGGGGAGACAGGGGAGCTATATACACAGATAGAGAGACAGGGGAGACAGGGGACTAGGCTATATAGAGTCATATTATAGATAGAGAGACAGGAGAGAGACAGGGGCTAGGCTATATACAGTCATATTATAGATAGAGAGACAGGGTGGAGAGAGGGGCTAGGCTATTTACAGTCATATTATAGTTAGAGAGACAGGGGAGACAGGGGGCTAGGCTATATACAGTCATATTATAGAAAGAGAGACAGGAGAGAGACAGGGGAGGGGCTAGACTATATACAGTCATATTATAGATAGAGAGACGGAGAGAGACAGGGGCTAGACTATATACAGTCATATTATAGATAGAGAGACAGAGAGACATGGGGCTAGGCTATATACAGTCATATTATAGATAGAGACACAGGAGAGAGACAGAGGGATTGGCTATATACAGTAATATTATAGATAGAGAGACAGGAAAGAGACTATATACAGTCATATTATAGATAGAGAGACAGGAGAGAGACAGGGGCTGGCTATATACAGTCATATTATAGATAGAGAGACAGGAGAGAGACAGAGGGCTAGGCTATATACAGTCATATTATAGATAGAGACACAGGAGAGAGACAGAGGACTAGGCTATATACAGTCATATTATAGATAGAGAGACAGGGGCTAGCTATATACAGTCATATTATAGAGAGACAGAGAGACAGGGGCTAGGCTATATACTGTCATATTATACATAGAGAGACTGGGGAGACAGGGGCTAGGCTATATACAGTCATATATAGATAGAGAGACAGGGGGAGAGAGGGGGCTAGCTATATACAGTCATATTATAGAGAGAGACAGGGGGAGACAGGGGCTAGGCTATATACAGTCATATTATAGAAAGAGAGACAGGAGAGAGACAGGGGCTAGACTATATACAGTCATATTATAGATAGAGAGACCGGAGAGAGACAGGGGCTAGGCTATATACAGTCATATTATAGATAGAGAGACAGGAGGAGACAGGGGCTAGGCTATATACAGTCATATTATAGACAGAGAGACAGGAGAGAGACAGAGGGCTAGGCTATATACAGTCATATTATAGATAGAGAGACAGGAAAGAGACAGGGGGCTAGGCTATATACAGTCATATTATAGATAGAGAGACAGGAGAGAGACAGGGGGCTAGGCTATATACAGTCATATTATAGATAGAGAGACAGGGGAGACAGAGGGCTAGGCTATATACAGTCATATTATAGATAGAGAGACAGGAGAGAGACAGAGGACTAGGCTATATACAGTCATATATAGATAGAGACAGGGGCTAGCTATATACAGTCATATTATAGTTAGAGAGACAGGGGGCTAGGCTATATACTGTCATATTATAGATAGAGAGACTGAGGGAGACAGGGGGCTAGGCTATATACAGTCATATTATAGATAGAGAGACAGGGGGAGAGAGGGGCTAGGCTATATACAGTCATATTATAGAAAGAGAGACAGGGGAGACAGGGGGGCTATATACAGTCATATCATAGATAGAGAGACAGGGGAGACAGGGGACTAGGCTATATACAGTCATATTATAGATAGAGAGACAGGAGAGAGACAGAGGACTAGGCTATATACAGTCATATTATAGATAGAGAGACAGGGGAGAGAGGGGCTAGGCTATTTACAGTCATATTATAGTTAGAGAGACAGGGGAGACAGGGGCTAGGCTATATACAGTCATATTATAGAAAGAGAGACAGGAGAGAGACAGGGGCTAGGCTATATACAGTCATATTATAGATAGAGAGACAGGAGAGAGACAGGGGCTAGGCTATATACAGTCATATTATAGATAGAGAGACAGGAGAGAGACAGGGGCTAGGCTATATACAGTCATATTATAGATAGAGACACAGGAGAGAGACAGGGACAAGGCTATATACAGTCATATTATAGATAGAGAGACAGGGGGCTAGGCTATATACAGTCATATTATAGATAGAGAGACACAGAGGGGCTAGGCTATATACAGTCATATTATAGATAGAGAGACAGGGAGACAGGGGGCTAGGCTATATACAGTCATATTATAGTTAGAGAGACTAGGGGCTAGGCTATATACAGTCATATTATAGAAAGAGATAGAGAGACAGGAGGGAGACAGGGGGCTAGGCTATATACAGTCATATTATAGAAGAGAGACAGGAGAGACAGGGGACAGGGGCTAGGCTATATACAGTCATATTATAGATAGAGAGACAGGGAGAGACAGGGGCTAGGCTATATACAGTCATATTATAGATAGAGAGACAGGGAGAGACAGGGGCTAGGCTATATACAGTCATATTATAGATAGAGACAGGGGCTAGGCTATATACAGTCATATTATAGATAGAGACAGGAGAGACAGGGGAGACAGGGGCTAGGCTATATACAGTCATATTATAGATAGAGAGACAGGGGCTAGGCTATATACAGTCATATTATAGAAAGAGAGACAGGGGGAGACAGGGGCTAGGCTATATACAGTCATATTATAGATAGAGAGACAGGGAGACAGGGGCTAGGCTATATACAGTCATATTATAGATAGAGAGACAGGGGAGACAGGGGCTAGGCTATATACAGTCATATTATAGATAGAGAGACAGAGGACTATATAGAGTCATATTATAGATAGAGACAGGCTATATACAGTCATATTATAGATAGAGAGACAGGAGGAGACAGGGGGCTAGGCTATATACAGTCATATATAGATAGAGAGACAGGAGAGAGACAGGGGGCTAGGCTATATACAGTCATATTATAGATAGAGAGACAGGAGAGAGGGGGCTAGGCTATATACAGTCATATTATAGATAGAGAGAGGGAGACAGGGCTAGGCTATATACAGTCATATTATAGATAGAGAGACAGGAGAGAGGGGGCTAGGCTATATACAGTCATATTATAGATAGAGAGACAGGAGAGAGACAGGGGCTAGGCTATATACAGTCATATTATAGATAGAGAGACAGGAGGAGGGGGCTAGGCTATATACAGTCATATTATAGATAGAGAGACAGGGGAGACAGGGGCTAGGCTATATACAGTCATATTATAGATAGAGAGACAGGGAGAGACAGGGGGACAGGGGCTAGGCTATATACAGTCATATTATAGACATAGAGACAGGGGCTAGGCTATATACAGTCATATTATAGAAAGATAGAGAGACACAGGGGAGACAGGGGCTAGGCTATATACAGTCATATTATAGATAGAGAGACAGGAGACAGAGACAGGGGGCTAGGCTATATACAGTCATATTATAGATAGAGACAGGGGGAGACAGGGGCTAGGCTATATACAGTCATATTATAGATAGAGAGACAGGGGGGAGACAGGGGGCTAGGCTATATACAGTCATATTATAGATAGAGACACAGGGGAGAGACAGAGGGCTAGGCTATATACAGTCATATTATAGAAAGAGCGACAGGGGGAGACAGGGGGCTAGGCTATATACAGTCATATTATAGATAGAGAGACAGGGGGAGACAGGGGGCTTGGCTATATACAGTCATGTTATAGATAGAGACAAAGGAGAGAGACAGAGGACTAGGCTATATACAGTCATATTATAGATAGAGAGACAGGGGGAGAGAGGGGGCTAGGCTATTTACAGTCATATTATAGATAGAGACAGAGACAGGGGCTAGGCTATATACAGTCATATTATAGAGAGAGACAGGGAGAGAGGGGGCTAGGCTATATACAGTCATATTATAGATAGAGAGACAGGGAGAGACAGGGGCTAGGCTATATACAGTCATATTATAGATAGAGAGACAGGAGAGACAGGGGCTAGGCTATATACAGTCATATTATAGATAGAGGAGACAGGGGCTAGGCTATATACAGTCATATTATAGATAGAGAGACAGGAGGGAGACAGGGGCTAGGCTATATACAGTCATATTATAGATAGAGAGACAGGAGGGAGACAGGGGCTAGGCTATATACAGTCATATTATAGATAGAGAGACAGGGGAGACAGGGGGCTAGGCTATATACAGTCATATTATAGATAGAGAGACAGGGGGAGAAAGGGGGCTAGGCTATATACAGTCATATTATAGATAGAGAGACAGGAGAGAGACAGAGGACTAGGCTATATACAGTCATATTATAGATAGAGAGACAGGGGGCTAGGCTATATACAGTCATATTATAGATAGAGAGACAGGGGGCTAGGCTATATACAGTAATATTATAGATAGAGAGACAGAGAGGGGAGACAGGGGCTAGGCTATATACAGTCATATTATAGATAGAGAGACAGAGGGAGACAGGGGCTAGGCTATATACAGTCATATTATAGATAGAGAGACAGGGGGAGACAGGGGCTAGGCTATTTACAGTCATATTATAGTTAGTGAGAGAGACAGTCATATTATAGAGAGAGACAGGGGGCTAGGCTATATACAGTCATATTATAGATAGAGAGACAGGGGGAGGCTATATACAGTCATATTATAGATAGAGAGACAGGGAGACAGGGGCTAGGCTATATACAGTCATATTATAGATAGAGAGACAGGGGGAGACAGGGGCTAGGCTATATACAGTCATATTATAGATAGAGAGACAGGGAGGGGGGCTAGGCTATATACAGTCATATTATAGATAGAGAGACAGGGGAGAGGGGGCTAGGCTATATACAGTCATATTATAGATAGAGAGACAGGAGAGAGACAGAGGGCTAGGCTATATACAGTCATATTATAGATAGAGAGACAGGGAGGAGACAGGGGCTAGGCTATATACAGTCATATTATAGATAGAGAGACAGAGAGAGGGGCTAGGCTATATACAGTCATATTATAGATAGAGAGACAGGAGAGAGGGGCTAGGCTATATACAGTCATATTATAGATAGAGAGACAGGAGGGAGACAGGGGCTAGGCTATATACAGTCATATTATAGATAGAGAGACAGGGGAGACAGGGGCTAGGCTATATACAGTCATATTATAGAAAGAGTGACAGGGGAGAGAGGGGGCTAGGCTATATACAGTAATATTATAGATAGAGAGACAGGGGGAGAAAGGGGGCTAGGCTATATACAGTCATATTATAGATAGAGAGACAGGGGGCTAGGCTATATACAGTCATATTATAGATAGATAGACAGGGGGCTAGGCTATATACAGTCATATTATAGATAGAGAGACAGGAGGGAGACAGGGGCTAGGCTATATACAGTCATATTATAGATAGAGAGACAGGAGGGAGACAGGGGCTAGGCTATATACAGTCATATAATAGATAGAGAGACAGGGGGAGAGAGGGGGCTAGGCTATATACAGTAATATTATAGATAGAGAGACAGGGGGAGAAAGGGGGCTAGGCTATATACAGTCATATTATAGATAGAGACACAGGAGAGAGACAGAGGACTAGGCTATATACAGTCATATTATAGATAGAGAGACAGGGGGCTAGGCTATATACAGTCATATTATAGATAGATAGACAGGGGGCTAGGCTATATACAGTCATATTATAGATAGAGAGACAGGAGGGAGACAGGGGCTAGGCTATATACAGTCATATTATAGATAGAGAGACAGGGGGTAGAGAGGGGGTCGAGGCTATTTACAGTCATATTATAGTTTGTGAGACAGGGGGCTCGGCTATATACAGTCATATTATAGATAGAGAGACAGGGGGAGACAGGGGGCTCGGCTATATACAGTCATATTATAGATAGAGAGACAGGGGGATAGGCTATATACAGTCATATTATAGAAAGAGCGACAGGGGTAGACAGGGGCCTAGGCTATATACAGTCATATTATAGATAGAGAGACAGGGGGGAGAGAGGGGGCAAGGCTATTTACAGTCTTATTATAGTTAGAGAGACAGGGGGCTAGGCTATATACAGTCATATTATAGATAGAGAGACAAGAGAGAGACAGGGGGCTAGGCTATATACAGTCATATATAGATAGAGAGACAGGAGAGAGACAGGGGAGATAGGGGGCTAGGCTATATACAGTCATATTATAGATAGAGAGACAGGAGAGAGACAGGGGCTAGGCTATATACAGTCATATTATAGATAGAGACAGGAGGAGACAGGGAGATAGGGGGCTAGGCTATATACAGTCATATTATAGATAGAGAGACAGCAGAGAGACAGGGGATACAGGGGCAAGGCTATATACAGTCATATTATAGATAGAGAGACAGGAGAGAGACAGGGGGCTAGGCTATATACAGTCATATTATAGTTAGAGAGACAGGGGGCTAGGCTATATACAGTCATATTATAGATAGAGAGACAGGAGGGAGACAGGGGGAGATAGGGGGCTAGGCTATATACAGTCATATTATAGATAGAGAGACAAGAGAGAGACAGGGGGCTAGGCTATATATAGTCATATTATAGATAGAGAGACAGGAGGGAGACAGGGGGAGATAGGGGGCTAGGCTATATACAGTCATATTATAGATAGAGACAGACAGGGGGCGAGGCTATTTACAGTCATATTATAGATAGAGAGACAGGAGAGAGACAGGGGGCTAGGCTATATACAGTCATATTATAGTTAGAGAGACAGGGGGCGAGGCTATATACAGTCATATTATAGATAGAGACAGACAGGGGGCGAGGCTATTTACAGTCATATTATAGATAGAGAGACAGGAGAGAGACAGGGGGCTAGGCTATATACAGTAATATTATAGATAGAGAGACATGGGACTAGGCTATATACAGTAATATTATAGATAGCGAGACAGGAAAGAGACAGGGGGCTAGGCTATATACAGTCATATTATAGACAGAGAGACAGGGGGCTAGGCTACATACAGTCATCTTATAGATAGAGACACAGGAGAGAGACAGGAGAGAGACAGGGGGCTAGGCTATATACAGTCATATTAAAGATAGAGACACAGGAGAGAGACAGAGGGCTTGGCTATATACAGTCATATTATAGATAGAGACACAGGAGAGAGACAGAGGACTAGGCTATATACAGTCATATTATAGATAGAGAGACAGGGGGCTAGGCTATATACAGTCATATTATAGATAGAGAGACAGGGGGCTAGGCTATATACAGTCATATTATAGATAGAGAGACAGGAGGGAGACAGGGGGCAGAGGCTATTTACAGTCATATTATAGATAGAGAGACAGGGGGAGAGAGGGGGCGAGGCTATTTACAGTCATATTATAGATAGAGAGACAGGGGAGAGAGAGGCTATTTACAGTCATATTATAGACAGAGAGACAGGGGCCTAGGCTATATACAGTCATATTATAGATAAGAGACAGGGGAGACAGGGGCTAGGCTATATACAGTCATATTATAGATAGAGAGACAGGGAGAGACAGGGGCTAGGCTATATACAGTCATATTATACATAGAGACACAGGAGAGAGACAGAGGACTAGGCTATATACAGTCATATTATAGATAGAGAGACAGGGGGAGAGAGGGGCTAGGCTATTTACAGTCATATTATAGTTAGAGAGATAGGGGGAGACAGGGGGCTAGGCTATGTACAGTCATATTATAGATAGAGAGACCGGAGAGAGACATGGGGCTAGGCTATATACAGTCATATTATAGAAAGAGAGACAGGGGACTAGGCTATATACAGTAATATTATAGATAGAGAGACAGGAGAGAGACAGGGGGCTAGACTATATACAGTCATATTATAGATAGAGAGACCGGAGAGAGACATGGGGCTAGGCTATATACAGTCATATTATAGATAGAGACACAGGAGAGAGACAGAGGGCTTGGCTATATACAGTCATATTATAGATAGAGACACAGGAGAGAGACAGAGGACTAGGCTATATACAGTCATATTATAGATAGAGAGACAGGGGGCTAGGCTATATACAGTCATATTATAGTTAGAGAGACAGGGGGCTAGGCTATATACTGTCATATTATACATAGAGAGACTGGAGGGAGACAGGGGGCTAGGCTATATACAGTCATATTATAGAAAGAGAGACAGGAGAGAGACAGGGGGAGACAGGGGCTAGGCTATATACAGTAATATTATAGAAAGAGAGACAGGAGAGAGACAGGGGGAGACAGGGGGCTAGGCTATATACAGTCATATTATAGATAGAGAGACAGGGGGAGACAGGGGGCTAGGCTATATACAGTCATATTATAGATAGAGACACAGGAGAGAGACAGAGGACTAGGCTATATACAGTCATATTATAGATAGAGAGACAGGGGGAGAGAGGGGGCTAGGCTATATACAGTCATATTATAGATAGAGAGACAGGGGCTAGGCTATATACAGTCATATTATAGATAGAGAGACAGAGGGAGAGAGGGGCTAGGCTATTTACAGTCATATTATAGATAGAGAGACAGAGGGAGAGAGGGGCTAGGCTATTTACAGTCATATTATAGTTAGAGAGACAGGGGGAGAGGGGCTAGGCTATATACAGTCATATTATAGAAAGAGACAGGGGGAGACAGGGGGGCTAGGCTATATACAGTCATATTATAGAAAGAGAGACAGGAGAGAGACAGGGAGGCTAGGCTATATACAGTCATATTATAGATAGAGAGACAGGAGGAGACAAGGGGCTAGGCTATATACAGTCATATAATAGATAGAGAGACTATGCTATATACAGTCATATTATAGATAGATAGACAGGGGCTAGGCTATATACAGTCATATTATAGATAGAGAGACAGGGGAGAGAGGGGCTAGGCTATATACAGTCATATTATAGATAGAGAGACAGGGGGAGAAAGGGGCTAGGCTATATACAGTCATATTATAGATAGAGAGACAGGGGGAGGCTATATACAGTCATATTATAGATAGAGACAGGGGCTAGGCTATATACAGTCATATTATAGATAGAGAGACAGGGGAGAGAGGGGGCTAGGCTATATACAGTCATATTATATAGAGAGACAGGGGAGAGGCTATATACAGTCATATTATAGATAGAGACAGACAGGGCGAGGCTATTTACAGTCATATTATAGATAGAGAGACAGGAGAGAGACAGGGGCTAGGCTATATACAGTCATATTATAGATAGAGAGACATGGGACTAGGCTATATACAGTAATATTATAGATAGAGACAGGAGAGACAGGGGCTAGGCTATATACAGTCATATTATAGGCTACATACAGTCATCTTATAGATAGAGACACAGGAGAGAGACAGGAGAGAGACAGGGGCTAGGCTATATACAGTCATATTATAGATAGAGACACAGGAGAGAGACAGAGGGCTAGGCTATATACAGTCATATTATAGATAGAGACACAGGAGAGAGACAGAGGACTAGGCTATATACAGTCATATTATAGATAGAGAGACAGGGGGCTAGGCTATATACAGTCATATTATAGATAGAGAGACAGGGGGCTAGGCTATATACAGTCATATTATAGATAGAGAGACAGGGGGCTAGGCTATATACAGTCATATTATAGAAAGAGCGACAGGGGGAGACAGGGGGCGAGGCTATTTACAGTCATATTATAGATAGAGAGACAGGGGGAGAGAGGGGGCGAGGCTATTTACAGTCATATTATAGATAGAGAGACAGGGGGGAGAGAGGGGGCGAGGCTATTTACAGTCATATTATAGACAGAGAGACAGGGGGATAGGCTATATACAGTCATATTATAGAAAGAGCGACAGGGGGAGACAGGGGCCTAGGCTATATACAGTCATATTATAGATAGAGAGACAGGGGGGAGAGAGGGGGCGAGGCTATTTACAGTCATATTATAGTTAGATAGACAGGGGGAGACAGGGGGCTAGGCTATATACAGTCATATTATAGAAAGAGACACAGGAGAGAGACAGAGGGCTTGGCTATATACAGTCATATTATAGATAGAGACACAGGAGAGAGACAGAGGACTAGGCTATATACAGTCATATTATAGATAGAGAGACAGGGGGCTAGGCTATATACAGTCATATTATAGTTAGAGAGACAGGGGGCTAGGCTATATACTGTCATATTATACATAGAGAGACTGGAGGGAGACAGGGGGCTAGGCTATATACAGTCATATTATAGAAAGAGAGACAGGAGAGAGACAGGGGAGACAGGGGCTAGGCTATATACAGTAATATTATAGAAAGAGAGACAGGAGAGAGACAGAGACAGGGGCTAGGCTATATACAGTCATATTATAGATAGAGAGACAGGGGAGACAGGGGGCTAGGCTATATACAGTCATATTATAGAAAGAGAGACAGGGGAGACAGAGGCTAGGCTATATACAGTCATATTATAGATAGAGAGACAGGGGAGACAGGGGCTAGGCTATATACAGTCATATTATAGATAGAGACACAGGAGAGAGACAGAGGACTAGGCTATATACAGTCATATTATAGATAGAGAGACAGGGGGGAGAGAGGGGGCTAGGCTATATACAGTCATATTATAGATAGAGAGACAGGGGGCTAGGCTATATACAGTCATATTATAGATAGAGAGACAGAGGGGAGAGAGGGGGCTAGGCTATTTACAGTCATATTATAGATAGAGAGACAGACGGGAGAGAGGGGGCTAGGCTATTTACAGTCATATTATAGTTAGAGAGACAGGGGGAGAGAGGGGGTAGGCTATATACAGTCATATTATAGAAAGAGAGACAGGGGGAGACAGAGGACTAGGCTATATACAGTCATATTACACTCTCTATCTGTCTCCAGGCACTTGTCATCTCCCGTCTTGATTACTGCAACTCGCTGTTGGCTGGGCTCCCTGCCTGTGCCATAAATACAACTCAGTCAGCCCGTCTGGTGTTCAACCTTAGATAGAGCTCCTCCGCTCTCTCCACTGGCTTCCAGAGACAGGCATCCGCTACAAGACCATATTATAGCCTACGGAGCTGTGAGGGAACGGCACCTCAGTACCTCCAGGCTCTGATCAGGCCCTACACCCAAACAAGGGCAGAGTTCATCCACCTCTGGCCTAGCCTCCCTACCACTGAGGAAGTACAGTTCCCGCTCAGCCCAGTCAAAAGGGGCTCTGGCCCCCAATACAGAACAATTATCCCTCATAGGACAGCGGAGTCAATCACCACCTTCCGGAGACACCTGAAACCCCACCTCTTCAAGGATACCTAGGATAGGGTAAGACAGGGGGCTAGGCTATATACAGTCATATTATAGTGTATGCAGAGACTGCTAAATGACTTAAATGTAAATGTAAAATATTATAGATAGATAGACAGGGGGCTAGGCTATATACAGTCATATTATAGATGAGAGACAGGGGGAGAGAGGGGGCTAGGCTATATACAGTAATATTATAGATAGAGAGACAGGGGAGAAAGGGGCTAGGCTATATACAGTCATATTATAGATAGAGAGACAGGGGCAGGCTATATACAGTCATATTATAGATAGACAGACAGGGGCTAGGCTATATACAGTCATATTATAGATAGAGAGACAGGAGAGAGACAGGGGGCTAGGCTATATACAGTCATATTATAGTTAGAGACAGGGGCGAGGCTATATACAGTCATATTATAGATAGAGACAGACAGGGGCTAGGCTATTTACAGTCATATTATAGATAGAGAGACAGGAGAGAGACAGGGGCTAGGAGACATGGGACTAGGCTATATACAGTAATATTATAGATAGCGAGACAGGAAAGAGACAGGGGGCTAGGCTATATACAGTCATATTATAGACAGAGAGACAGGGGGCTAGGCTACATACAGTCATCTTATAGATAGAGACACAGGAGAGAGACAGGAGAGAGACAGGGGGCTAGGCTATATACAGTCATATTAAAGATAGAGACACAGGAGAGAGACAGAGGGCTTGGCTATATACAGTCATATTATAGATAGAGACACAGGAGAGAGACAGAGGACTAGGCTATATACAGTCATATTATAGATAGAGAGACAGGGGGCTAGGCTATATACAGTCATATTATAGATAGAGAGACAGGGGGCTAGGCTATATACAGTCATATTATAGAAAGAGAGACAGGGGAGACAGGGGCAAGGCTATTTACAGTCATATTATAGATAGAGAGACAGGGGGAGAGAGGGGCTAGGCTATTTACAGTCATATTATAGATAGAGAGACAGGGGAGACAGGGGCTAGGCTATATACAGTCATATTATAGATAGAGACACAGGAGAGAGACAGAGGACTAGGCTATATACAGTCATATTATAGATAGAGACAGGGGCTAGGCTATATACAGTCATATTATAGATAGAGAGACAGGGGGCTAGGCTATATACAGTCATATTATAGAAAGAGAGACAGGGGAGACAGGGGCTAGGCTATTACAGTCATATTATAGATAGAGAGACAGGGGGAGAGAGGGGCGAGGCTATTTACAGTCATATTATAGATAGAGACAGGGGAGAGAGGGGCTAGGCTATTTACAGTCATATTATAGACAGAGAGACAGGGGGATAGGCTATATACAGTCATATTATAGAAAGAGCGACAGGGGGAGACAGGGCCTAGGCTATATACAGTCATATTATAGATAGGCTATTTACAGTCATATTATAGACAGAGAGACAGGGGGATAGGCTATATACAGTCATATTATAGAAAGAGAGACAGGAGAGAGACAGGGGGAGACAGGGGCTAGGCTATATACAGTAATATTATAGATAGAGAGACAGGGGGAGAGAGGGGGCTAGGCTATATACAGTTATATTATACATAGAGACACAGGAGAGAGACAGAGGACTAGGCTATATACAGTCATATTATAGATAGAGAGACAGGGGGGAGAGAGGGGGCTAGGCTATTTACAGTCATATTATAGTTAGAGAGATAGGGGGAGACAGGGGGCTAGGCTATGTACAGTCATATTATAGATAGAGAGACCGGAGAGAGACATGGGGCTAGGCTATATACAGTCATATTATAGAAAGAGAGACAGGGGACTAGGCTATATACAGTCATATTATAGATAGAGAGACAGGAAAGAGACAGGGGCTAGGCTATATACAGTCATATTATAGATAGAGAGACAGGAGAGAGACAGGGGCTAGCTATATACAGTCATATTATAGATAGAGAGACAGGAGAGAGACAGGGGCTAGGCTATATACAGTCATATTATAGATAGAGACACAGGAGAGAGACAGAGGACTAGGCTATATACAGTCATATTATAGATAGAGAGACAGGGGGCTAGGCTATATACAGTCATATTATAGTTAGAGAGACAGGGGGCTAGGCTATATACTGTCATATTATACATAGAGAGACTGGAGGGAGACAGGGGGCTAGGCTATATACAGTCATATTATAGAAAGAGAGACAGGAGAGAGACAGGGGGAGACAGGGGCTAGGCTATATACAGTAATATTATAGAAAGAGAGACAGGAGAGAGACAGGGGGAGACAGGGGGCTAGGCTATATACAGTCATATTATAGATAGAGAGACAGGGGGAGAGAGGGGGCTAGGCTATATACAGTCATATTATAGAAAGAGAGACAGGGGAGACAGGGGCTAGGCTATATACAGTCATATTATAGATAGAGACACAGGGGGAGACAGAGGACTAGGCTATATACAGTCATATTATAGATAGAGAGACAGGGGGGAGAGAGGGGGCTAGGCTATATACAGTCATATTATAGATAGAGAGACAGGGGGCTAGGCTATATACAGTCATATTATAGATAGAGAGACAGAGGGAGACAGGGGGCTAGGCTATATACAGTCATATTATAGATAGAGAGACAGGAGAGAGGGGCTAGGCTATTTACAGTCATATTATAGTTAGAGACAGGGGAGAGAGGGGGTAGGCTATATACAGTCATATTATAGAAGAGAGACAGGGGAGACAGGGGCTAGGCTATATACAGTCATATTATAGAATAGAGAGACAGGAGAGAGATAGGGAGACAGGGGCTAGGCTATATACAGTCATATTATAGATAGAGAGACAGGGGGGCTATATACAGTCATATTATAGATAGGAGACAGGGGCTAGGCTATATACAGTCATATTATAGATTAGAGAGACAGGGGAGAGAGGGGCTAGGCTATATACAGTCATATTATAGATAGAGAGACAGGGGAGAAAGGGGGCTAGGCTATATACAGTCATATTATAGATAGAGAGACATTTACATTTACATTTAAGTCATTTAGAGGAGACAGAGGACTTACAAATTGGGCATACACCTATATACCAGTGGAACAGCCTCTTGCATCTAAATCTTAGGGAGACAGGGGAGAAGGATTACAGTTACTCCCTTACTTACCCTATCCTAGGTATTCCTTGAAGATAGAGAGAGACAGGAAGGTGGTGATTGACTCCGCTGTCCTGGCGTCGTGAGGGAGTTTGTTCCACCATTGGGGGCCAGGCAGCGAACAGTTTTGACTGGGCTGAGCGGGAACTGTACTTCCTCATATTATAGATAGAGCCAGAGGTGGAGAGACAGTGCCCTTGTTTGGGGCTAGGGCCTGATATACAGTCATACTTATACAGTCATATGGTCTTATAGATGCGAGCTTCAAGAAGCCAGTGGAGGCTAGCTAGGACGGGGTGTCATATTATAGAGAGACAGGAAGGAGACAGACGGGCTAGGCTATCTGGATAGTCATATTATAGGCAGGGAGAGACAGGAGGAGAGTCAAGACGGGAGATGACAAGTGCCTGGATTAGAGACAGGGGCTAGGCTATATACAGTCATATTATAGATAGAGACAGACAGGAGGAGGGGCTAGGCTATATACAGTCATATTATAGATAGAGAGACAGGGGAGACAGGGGCTAGGCTATATACAGTCATATTATAGTTAGAGAGACAGGGGCGAGGCTATATACAGTCATATTATAGATAGAGACAGACAGGGGCAGGAGGCTAGGCTTTACAGTCATATTATAGATAGAGAGACAGGAGAGAGACAGGGGGCTAGGCTATATACAGTAATATTATAGATAGAGAGACATGGGACTAGGCTATATACAGTAATATTATAGATAGCGAGACAGAAAGAGACAGGGGGCTAGGCTATATACAGTCATATTATAGACAGAGAGACAGGGGGCTAGGCTACATACAGTCATCTTATAGATAGAGACACAGGAGAGAGACAGGAGAGAGACAGGGGGCTAGGCTATATACAGTCATATTATAGATAGAGACACAGGAGAGAGACAGAGGGCTTGGCTATATACAGTCATATTATAGATAGAGACACAGGAGAGAGACAGAGGACTAGGCTATATACAGTCATATTATAGATAGAGAGACAGGGGCTAGGCTATATACAGTCATATTATAGAAAGAGACAGGGGAGACAGGGGGCGAGGCTATTTACAGTCATATTATAGATAGAGAGACAGGGGGGAGAGAGGGGGCGAGGCTATTTACAGTCATATTATAGATAGAGAGACAGGGGGAGACAGGGGCGAGGCTATTTACAGTCATATTATAGTTAGAGAGACAGGGGGATAGGCTATATACAGTCATATTATAGAAAGAGCGACAGGGGGAGACAGGGGCCTAGGCTATATACAGTCATATTATAGATAGAGAGACAGGGGGGAGAGAGAGGGGCGAGGCTATTTACAGTCATATTATAGTTAGATAGACAGGGGGAGACAGGGGGCTAGGCTATATACAGTCATATTATAGATAGAGACACAGGGAGAGACACAGGGCTTAGGCTATATACAGTCATATTATAGATAGAGACACAGGAGAGAGACAGAGGACTAGGCTATATACAGTCATATTATAGATAGAGAGACAGGGGAGCTAGGGGGCTATATACAGTCATATTATAGTTAGAGAGACAGGGGGCTAGGCTATATACAGTCATATTATAGATAGAGAGACTGGAGGGAGACAGGGGCTAGGCTATATACAGTCATATTATAGAAAGAGAGACAGGAGAGAGACAGGGGAGACAGGGGCTAGGCTATATACAGTAATATTATAGAATAGAGAGACAGGAGAGAGACAGGGGAGACAGGGGCTAGGCTATATACAGTCATATTATAGATAGAGAGACAGGGGGGAGACAGGGGGCTAGGCTATATACAGTCATATTATAGATAGAGACACAGGAGAGAGACAGAGGGCTTGGCTATATACAGTCATATTATAGATAGAGACACAGGAGAGAGACAGAGGACTAGGCTATATACAGTCATATTATAGATAGAGAGACAGGGGGCTAGGCTATATACAGTCATATTATAGTTAGAGAGACAGGGGGCTAGGCTATATACTGTCATATTATACATAGAGAGACTGGAGGGAGACAGGGGGCTAGGCTATATACAGTCATATTATAGAAAGAGAGACAGGAGAGAGACAGGGGGAGACAGGGGCTAGGCTATATACAGTAATATTATAGAAAGAGAGACAGGAGAGAGACAGGGGGAGACAGGGGGCTAGGCTATATACAGTCATATTATAGATAGAGAGACAGGGGGAGAGAGGGGGCTAGGCTATATACAGTCATATTATAGAAAGAGAGACAGGGGGAGACAGGGGGCTAGGCTATATACAGTCATATTATAGATAGAGACACAGGAGAGAGACAGAGGACTAGGCTATATACAGTCATATTATAGATAGAGAGACAGGGGGGAGAGAGGGGCTAGGCTATATACAGTCATATTATAGATAGAGAGACAGGGGGCTAGGCTATATACAGTCATATTATAGATAGAGAGACAGAGGGGAGAGAGGGGGCTAGGCTATTTACAGTCATATTATAGATAGAGAGACAGAGGGGAGAGAGGGGGCTAGGCTATTTACAGTCATATTATAGTTAGAGAGACAGGGGGGAGAGAGGGGGTAGGCTATATACAGTCATATTATAGAAAGAGCGACAGGGGGAGACAGGGGGCTAGGCTATATACAGTCATATTATAGAAAGAGAGACAGGAGAGAGACAGGGGGAGACAGGGGCTAGGCTATATACAGTCATATAATAGATAGAGAGACAGGGGGCTATGCTATATACAGTCATATTATAGATAGATAGACAGGGGGCTAGGCTATATACAGTCATATTATAGATAGAGAGACAGGGGAGACAGGGGGCTAGGCTATATACAGTCATATTATAGATAGAGAGACAGGGGAGACAGGGGCTAGGCTATATACAGTCATATTATAGATAGAGAGACAGGGGGCTAGGCTATATACAGTCATATTATAGATAGATAGACAGGGGGCTAGGCTATATACAGTCATATTATAGATAGAGAGACAGGGGGAGAGAGGGGCAGGCTATATACAGTCATATTATAGTTAGAGAGACAGGGGCAGGCTATATACAGTCATATTATAGATAGGCTATTTACAGTCATATTATAGATAGAGAGACAGGAGAGAGACAGGGGCTAGGCTATATACAGTCATATTATAGATAGAGAGACATGGGGCTAGGCTATATACAGTCATATTATAGATAGAGAGACAGGAAAGAGACAGGGGGCTAGGCTATATACAGTCATATTATAGACAGAGAGACAGGGGCTAGGCTATATACAGTCATCTTATAGAGACACAGGAGAGAGACAGGAGAGAGACAGGGGCTAGGCTATATACAGTCATATTAAAGATACAGGAGAGAGACAGGGCTTGGCTATATACATCATATTATAGATAGAGACACAGGAGAGAGACAGAGGACTAGGCTATATACAGTCATATTATAGATAGAGAGACAGGGGGCTAGGCTATATACAGTCATATTATAGATAGAGAGACAGGGGGCTAGGCTATATACAGTCATATTATAGATAGAGAGACAGGGGGGAGACAGGGGGCGAGGCTATTTACAGTCATATTATAGATAGAGAGACAGGGGGAGAGAGGGGGCGAGGCTATTTACAGTCATATTATAGATAGAGAGACAGGGGAGACAGGGGCTAGGCTATTACAGTCATATTATAGACAGAGAGACAGGGATAGGCTATATACAGTCATATTATAGAAAGAGACAGGGAGACAGGGGAGGCTATATACAGTCATATTATAGATATTTACAGTCATATTATAGTTAGAGAGACAGGGGAGACAGGGGCTAGGCTATATACAGTCATATTATAGAAAGAGACACAGGAGAGAGACAGAGGGCTTGGCTATATACAGTCATATTATAGATAGAGACACAGGAGAGAGACAGAGGACTAGGCTATATACAGTCATATTATAGTTAGATAGACAGGGGGCTAGACTATATACAGTCATATTATAGTTAGAGAGACAGGGGGCTAGGCTATATACTGTCATATTATACATAGAGAGACAGGAGGGAGACAGGGGGCTAGGCTATATACAGTCATATTATAGAAAGAGAGACAGGAGAGAGACAGGGGGAGACAGGGGCTCGGCTATATACAGTAATATTATAGATAGAGAGACAGGGGGAGAGAGGGGGCTAGGCTATATACAGTCATATTATAGATAGAGAGACAGGGGGGAGACAGGGGGCTAGGCTATATACAGTCATATTATAGATAGAGAGACAGGGGAGACAGGGGGCTAGGCTATATACAGTCATATTATAGATAGAGACACAGGAGA
Source organism: Oncorhynchus keta (assembly GCF_023373465.1). Lineage (NCBI taxonomy): Eukaryota > Metazoa > Chordata > Actinopteri > Salmoniformes > Salmonidae > Oncorhynchus > Oncorhynchus keta. The sequence continues at coordinate 32,480,011 of NC_068449.1, read as the reverse complement.
GAGACAGAGGACTAGGCTATATACAGTCATATTATAGATAGAGAGACAGGGGGAGAGAGGGGGCTAGGCTATATACAGTCATATTATAGATAGAGAGACAGGGGGCTAGGCTATATACAGTCATATTATAGATAGAGAGACAGAGGGGAGAGAGGGGGCTAGGCTATTTACAGTCATATTATAGATAGAGAGACAGAGGGGAGAGAGGGGGCTAGGCTATTTACAGTCATATTATAGTTAGAGAGACAGGGGGGAGAGAGGGGGTAGGCTATATACAGTCATATTATAGAAAGAGCGACAGGGGGAGACAGGGGGCTAGGCTATATACAGTCATATTATAGAAAGAGAGACAGGAGAGAGATAGGGGGAGACAGGGGCTAGGCTATATACAGTCATATTATAGATAGAGAGACAGGAGGGAGACAAGGGCTAGGCTATATACAGTCATATAATAGATAGAGAGACAGGGGGCTATGCTATATACAGTCATATTATAGATAGATAGACAGGGGGCTAGGCTATATACAGTCATATTATAGATTGAGAGACAGGGGGAGAGAGGGGGCTAGGCTATATACAGTAATATTATAGATAGAGAGACAGGGGGAGAAAGGGGGCTAGGCTATATACAGTCATATTATAGATAGAGAGACAGGGGGCTAGGCTATATACAGTCATATTATAGATAGATAGACAGGGGGCTAGGCTATATACAGTCATATTATAGATAGAGAGACAGGGGGAGAGAGGGGGCTAGGCTATATACAGTCATATTATAGTTAGAGAGACAGGGGGCGAGGCTATATACAGTCATATTATAGATAGAGACAGAGGGGGCGAGGCTATTTACAGTCATATTATAGATAGAGAGACAGGAGAGAGACAGGGGGCTAGGCTATATACAGTAATATTATAGATAGAGAGACATGGGACTAGGCTATATACAGTAATATTATAGATAGCGAGACAGGAAAGAGACAGGGGGCTAGGCTATATACAGTCATATTATAGACAGAGAGACAGGGGGCTAGGCTACATACAGTCATATATAGATAGAGACACAGGAGAGAGACAGGAGAGAGACAGGGGCTAGGCTATATACAGTCATATTAAAGATAGAGACACAGGAGAGAGACAGAGGGCTTGGCTATATACAGTCATATTATAGATAGAGACACAGGAGAGAGACAGAGGACTAGGCTATATACAGTCATATTATAGATAGAGAGACAGGGGGGGCTAGGCTATATACAGTCATATTATAGATAGAGAGACAGGGGCTAGGCTATATACAGTCATATTATAGATAGAGAGACAGGGGGGAGAGGGGGCGAGGCTATTTACAGTCATATTATAGATAGAGAGACAGGGGGAGAGAGGGGCGAGGCTATTTACAGTCATATTATAGATAGAGAGACAGGGGGAGACAGGGGCTAGGCTATATACAGTCATATTATAGTTAGAGAGACAGGGGCTAGGCTATATACAGTCATATTATAGATAGAGAGACAGGGAGAGACAGGGGCTAGGCTATATACAGTCATATTATAGATAGAGAGACAGAGGGGGAGACAGGGGCTAGGCTATATACAGTCATATTATAGATAGAGAGACAGGGAGAGACAGGGGCTAGGCTATATACAGTCATATTATATAGAGAGACAGGGGAGAGACAGGGGCTAGGCTATATACAGTCATATTATAGATAGAGAGACAGGGGGGCTAGGCTATATACAGAGAGACAGGGGCTAGGCTATATACAGTCATATTATAGATAGAGAGACAGAGGGGCTAGGCTATATACAGTCATATTATAGATAGAGAGACAGGGAGAGACAGGGGCTAGGCTATATACAGTCATATTATAGATAGAGAGACAGGAGAGAGACAGGGGCTAGGCTATATACAGTCATATTATAGATAGAGACACAGGAGAGAGACAGGGGCTAGGCTATATACAGTCATATTATAGATAGAGACACAGGAGAGAGACAGGGGCTAGGCTATATACAGTCATATTATAGATAGAGAGACAGGGGCTAGGCTATATACAGTCATATTATAGTTAGAGAGACAGGGGCTAGGCTATATACAGTCATATTATAGATAGAGAGACTGGAGGGAGACAGGGGCTAGGCTATATACAGTCATATTATAGAAAGAGAGACAGGAGAGAGACAGGGGAGACAGGGGCTAGGCTATATACAGTCATATTATAGACAGGAGAGAGACAGGGGGAGACAGGGGCTAGGCTATATACAGTCATATTATAGATAGAGAGACAGGGGGAGACAGGGGCTAGGCTATATATACAGTCATATTATAGAAAGAGAGACAGGGGGAGACAGGGGGCTAGGCTATATACAGTCATATTATAGATAGAGACACAGGAGAGAGACAGAGGACTAGGCTATATACAGTCATATTATAGATAGAGAGACAGGGGGGAGAGAGGGGGCTAGGCTATATACAGTCATATTATAGATAGAGAGACAGGGGGCTAGGCTATATACAGTCATATTATAGATAGAGAGACAGGGGGGAGACAGGGGCTAGGCTATATACAGTCATATTATAGATAGAGAGACAGAGGGGAGAGAGGGGGCTAGGCTATTTACAGTCATATTATAGTTAGAGAGACAGGGGGGAGAGAGGGGGTAGGCTATATACAGTCATATTATAGAAAGAGCGACAGGGGGAGACAGGGGGCTAGGCTATATACAGTCATATTATAGAAAGAGAGACAGGAGAGAGATAGATTGAGACAGGGCTAGGCTATATACAGTCATATTATAGATAGAGAGACAGGAGGGAGACAGGGGCTAGGCTATATACAGTCATATTATAGATAGAGAGACAGAGGGAGACAGGGGCTAGGCTATATACAGTCATATTATAGATAGAGAGACAGGGGCTAGGCATATACAGTCATATTATAGATTGAGAGACAGGGGAGACAGGGGCTAGGCTATATACAGTCATATTATAGATAGAGAGACAGGGGGAGACAGGGGGCTAGGCTATATACAGTCATATATATAGATAGAGAGACAGGGGCTAGGCTATATACAGTCATATTATAGATAGGGAGACAGGGGCTAGGCTATATACAGTCATATTATAGATAGAGAGACAGGGGAGAGAGGGGCTAGGCTATATACAGTCATATTATAGATAGAGAGACAGGGGGAGAGGGGGCTAGGCTATATACAGTCATATTATAGATAGAGAGACAGGGGAGACAGGGGCTAGGCTATATACAGTCATATTATAGATAGAGAGACAGGGGGAGAAAGGGGCTAGGCTATATACAGTCATATTATAGATAGAGACACAGGAGAGAGACAGAGGACTAGGCTATATACAGTCATATTATAGATAGAGAGACAGGGGGCTAGGCTATATACAGTCATATTATAGATAGAGAGACAGGGGGCTAGGCTATATACAGTCATATTATAGATAGAGAGACAGAGGGAGACAGGGGCTAGGCTATATACAGTCATATTATAGAAAGAGAGACAGGGGGAGAGAGAGGGGCTAGGCTATATACAGTCATATTATAGAAAGAGCGACAGGGGTAGACAGGGGCCTAGGCTATATACAGTCATATAATAGATAGAGAGACAGGGGGAGAGAGGGGGTCGAGGCTATTTACAGTCATATTATAGTTAGAGAGACAGGGGGCTCGGCTATATACAGTCATATTATAGATAGAGAGACAGGGGGCTAGGCTATATACAGTCATATTATAGATAGATAGACAGGGGGCTAGGCTATATACAGTCATATTATAGATAGAGAGACAGGAGGGAGACAGGGGCTAGGCTATATACAGTCATATTATAGATAGAGAGACAGGAGGGAGACAGGGGCTAGGCTATATACAGTCATATAATAGATAGAGAGACAGGGGGAGACAGGGGGCTAGGCTATATACAGTCATATTATAGATAGAGAGACAGGGGGAGACAGGGGGCTAGGCTATATACAGTCATATTATAGATAGAGAGACAGGGGGAGAGAGGGGCTAGGCTATATACAGTCATATTATAGATAGAGAGACAGGGGAGAGAGACAGGGGGCTAGGCTATATACAGTCATATATTATAGATAGAGAGACAGGAGAGAGACAGGGGCTAGGCTATATACAGTCATATTATAGATAGAGAGACAGGGGGAGACAGGGGCTAGGCTATATACAGTCATATTATAGATAGAGAGACAGAGGGGAGACAGGGGCTAGGCTATATACAGTCATATTATAGATATAGATAGGAGAGACAGGGAGAGAGGGGGCTAGGCTATATACAGTCATATTATAGATAGAGAGACAGGGACAGGGGGCTAGGCTATATACAGTCATATTATAGATAGAGACAGGGGAGACAGGGGCTAGGCTATATACAGTCATATTATAGATAGAGAGACAGGCTATATACAGTCATATTATAGATAGAGAGAGACAGGGGCTAGGCTATATACAGTCATATTATAGATAGAGAGACAGGAGAGAGACAGGGGCTAGGCTATATACAGTCATATTATAGATAGAGAGACAGGGGAGACTAGGCTATATACAGTCATATTATAGATAGAGAGACAGGGGAGACAGGGGGCTACTATATACAGTCATATTATAGATAGAGAGACAGGGGGGGCTAGGGGCTATATACAGTCATATTATAGATAGAGAGACAGAGGACAGGGGCTAGGCTATATACAGTCATATTATAGATAGAGAGACAGAGAGACAGGGGCTAGGCTATATACAGTCATATTATAGTCATATTATAGATAGAGAGACAGGGGGAGCTAGGCTATATACAGTCATATATAGTAGAGAGACAGGGGCTATATATACAGTCATATTATAGATAGAGAGAGACAGGGAGACAGGGGCTAGGCTATATACAGTCATATTATAGATAGAGAGACAGGAGAGAGAGGGGGCTAGGCTATATACAGTCATATTATAGATAGAGAGACAGGGGCTAGGCTATATACAGTCATATTATAGATAGAGAGACAGGGGAGACAGGGGCTAGGCTATATACAGTCATATTATAGATAGAGAGACAGGGGAGACAGAGGGGGGCTAGGCTATATACAGTCATATTATAGATAGAGAGACAGGAGGGAGACAGGGGGCTAGGCTATATACAGTCATATTATAGATAGAGACAGGAGAGAGACAGGGGCTAGGCTATATACAGTCATATTATAGATAGAGAGACAGGGAGAGGGGCTAGGCTATATACAGTCATATTATAGATAGAGAGACAGGGGAGACAGGGGCTAGGCTATATACAGTCATATTATAGATAGAGAGACAGGAGAGAGACAGGGGCTAGGCTATATACAGTCATATTATAGATAGAGAGGCTATATACAGGAGAGAGACAGGGGCTAGGCTATATACAGTCATATTATAGATAGAGAGACAGGGGGCTAGGCTATATACAGTCATATTATAGATAGAGAGACAGGGGGGAGAGAGGGGGCGAGGCTATTTACAGTCATATTATAGATAGAGAGACAGGGGAGACAGGGGGCTAGGCTATATACAGTCATATTATAGATAGAGAGACAGGGGGAGAGGGGGCGAGGCTATTTACAGTCATATTATAGATAGAGAGACAGGGGAGAGGGGGGAGGCTATTTACAGTCATATTATAGACAGAGAGACAGGGGGATAGGCTATATACAGTCATATTATAGAAAGAGCGACAGGGGGAGACAGGGGCCTAGGCTATATACAGTCATATTATAGATAGAGAGACAGGGGGGAGAGAGGGGGCGAGGCTATTTACAGTCATATTATAGATAGAGAGACAGGGGGGAGAGAGGGGGCGAGGCTATTTACAGTCATATTATAGACAGAGAGACAGGGGGATAGGCAATATACAGTCATATTATAGAAAGAGCGACAGGGGGAGACAGGGGCCTAGGCTATATACAGTCATATTATAGAAAGAGAGACAGGAGAGAGACAGGGGGAGACAGGGGCTAGGCTATATACAGTAATATTATAGATAGAGAGACAGGGGGAGAGAGGGGGCTAGGCTATATACAGTTATATTATACATAGAGACACAGGAGAGAGACAGAGGACTAGGCTATATACAGTCATATTATAGATAGAGAGACAGGGGGGAGAGAGGGGGCTAGGCTATTTACAGTCATATTATAGTTAGAGAGATAGGGGGAGACAGGGGGCTAGGCTATGTACAGTCATATTATAGATAGAGAGACCGGAGAGAGACATGGGGCTAGGCTATATACAGTCATATTATAGAAAGAGAGACAGGGGACTAGGCTATATACAGTAATATTATAGATAGAGAGACAGGAAAGAGACAGGGGGCTAGGCTATATACAGTAAGATTATAGATAGAGAGACAGGAGAGAGACAGGGGGCTAGACTATATACAGTCATATTATAGATAGAGAGACCGGAGAGAGACATGGGGCTAGGCTATATACAGTCATATTATAGATAGAGACACTGGAGAGAGACAGAGGGCTGGCTATATACAGTCATATTATAGATAGAGACACAGGAGAGAGACAGAGGACTAGGCTATATACAGTCATATTATAGATAGAGAGACAGGGGGCTAGGCTATATACAGTCATATTATAGTTAGAGAGACAGGGGGCTAGGCTATATACAGTCATATTATACATAGAGAGACTGGAGGGAGACAGGGGGCTAGGCTATATACAGTCATATTATAGAAAGAGAGACAGGAGAGAGACAGGGGGAGACAGGGGCTAGGCTATATACAGTAATATTATAGAAAGAGAGACAGGAGAGAGACAGGGGGAGACAGGGGCTAGGCTATATACAGTCATATTATAGATAGAGAGACAGGGGGCTATGCTATATACAGTCATATTATAGATAGATAGACAGGGGGCTAGGCTATATACAGTCATATTATAGATAGAGAGACAGGAGGGAGACAAGGGCTAGGCTATATACAGTCATATAATAGATAGAGAGACAGGGGGAGAGAGGGGCAGGCTATATACAGTCATATTATAGATAGAGAGACAGGGGCTAGGCTATATACAGTCATATTATAGATAGAGAGACAGGGGGAGACAGGGGGCTAGGCTATATACAGTCATATTATAGATAGAGAGACAGGGGGAGAGAGGGGCTAGGCTATTTACAGTCATATTATAGTTAGAGAGACAGGGGGAGAGGGGCTAGGCTATATACAGTCATATTATAGATAGAGAGACAGGGGGAGACAGAGGGGCTAGGCTATATACAGTCATATTATAGAAAGAGAGACAGGGAGAGACAGGGAGACAGGGCTAGGCTATATACAGTCATATATAGTTAGAGACAGGGGCTAGGCTATATACAGTCATATTATAGATAGAGAGACAGGGGGGCTAGGCTATATACAGTCATATTATAGATAGAGAGACAGGGGAGAGAGGGGCTAGGCTATATACAGTCATATTATAGATAGAGAGACAGGGGAGACAGGGGCTAGGCTATATACAGTCATATTATAGATAGAGAGACAGGGCTAGGCTATATACAGTCATATTATAGAGACAGGGGCAGGGGGCTAGGCTATATACAGTCATATTATAGATAGAGAGACAGGGGAGACAGGGGCTAGGCTATATACAGTCATATTATAGATAGAGAGACAGGGGAGACAGGGGCTAGGCTATATACAGTCATATTATAGATAGAGAGACAGGGGAGACAGGGGCTAGGCTATATACAGTCATATTATAGATAGAGAGACAGGAGGAGACAGGGGCTAGGCTATATACAGTCATATTATAGATAGAGAGACAGGGGGCTAGGCTATATACAGTCATATTATAGATAGAGAGACAGGGGAGAGGGGGCTAGGCTATATACAGTCATATTATAGATAGAGAGACAGGGGAGACAGGGGGCTAGGCTATATACAGTCATATTATAGATAGAGAGACAGGGGAGACAGGGGCTAGGCTATTTACAGTCATATTATTATAGATAGGGAGACAGGGGCTAGGCTATATACAGTCATATTATAGATAGAGACACAGGAGAGAGACAGGGGCTAGGCTATATACAGTCATATTATAGTTAGAGAGACAGGGGCTAGGCTATATACAGTCATATTATAGATAGAGAGACAGGGGGAGACAGGGGCTAGGCTATATACAGTCATATTATAGATAGAGAGACAGGAGAGAGACAGGGGGCTAGGCTATATACAGTCATATTATAGATAGAGAGACAGGAGAGAGACAGGGGCTAGGCTATATACAGTCATATTATAGATAGAGACACAGGGGAGACAGGGGCTAGGCTATATACAGTCATATTATAGATAGAGAGACAGGGGAGACAGAGGGGCTAGGCTATATACAGTCATATTATAGATAGAGACAGAGAGAGACAGGGGGCTAGGCTATATACAGTCATATTATAGATAGAGAGACAGGGGGCCAGGCTATATACAGTCATATTATAGATAGAGAGACAGGGGGAGACAGGGGGCTAGGCTATATACAGTCATATTATAGAAAGAGAGACAGGGGGGAGAGAGGGGCGAGGCTATTTACAGTCATATTATAGAAAGAGAGACAGGGGGAGACAGGGGGCTAGGCTATATACAGTCATATAATAGATAGAGAGACAGGGGGAGAGGGGGCGAGGCTATATACAGTCATATTATAGATAGAGAGACAGGGGGAGAGAGGGGGCTAGGCTATTTACAGTCATATTATAGATAGAGAGACAGGGGAGAGAGGGGGAGGCTATTTACAGTCATATTATAGATAGAGAGACAGGGAGACAGCTAGGCTATATACAGTCATATTATAGAAAGAGCGACAGGGGAGACAGGGGCCTAGGCTATATACAGTCATATTATAGATAGAGAGACAGGGGAGAGAGAGGGGCTAGGCTATATACAGTCATATTATAGATAGAGAGACAGGGGGAGAGAGGGGCTAGGCTATTTACAGTCATATTATAGACAGAGAGACAGGGGCTAGGCTATATACAGTCATATTATAGAAGAGAGACAGGGGGGAGACAGGGGGCTAGGCTATATACAGTCATATTATAGAAAGAGAGACAGAGAGAGACAGGGGAGACAGGGGCTAGGCTATATACAGTCATATTATAGTTAGATAGACAGGGGGAGACAGGGGGCTAGGCTATATACAGTCATATTATAGAAAGAGAGACAGGAGAGAGACAGGGGGAGACAAGGGCTAGGCTATATACAGTAATATTATAGATAGAGAGACAGGGGGAGAGAGGGGGCTAGGCTATTTACAGTCATATTATAGTTAGAGAGATAGGGGGAGACAGGGGGCTAGGCTATGTACAGTCATATTATAGATAGAGAGACCGGAGAGAGACATGGGGCTAGGCTATATACAGTCATATTATAGAAAGAGAGACAGGGGACTAGGCTATATACAGTAATATTATAGATAGAGAGACAGGAGAGAGACAGGGGGCTAGACTATATACAGTCATATTATAGATAGAGAGACCGGAGAGAGACATGGGGCTAGGCTATATACAGTCATATTATAGATAGAGACACAGGAGAGAGACAGGGGGCTAGGCTATATACAGTCATATTATAGATAGAGACAGGGGAGAGACAGAGGGCTGGCTATATACAGTCATATTATAGATAGAGACACAGGGGAGAGACAGAGGACTAGGCTATATACAGTCATATTATAGATAGAGAGACAGGGGCTAGGCTATATACAGTCATATTATAGTTAGAGAGACAGGGGCTAGGCTATATACAGTCATATTATAGATAGAGAGACAGGGAGACAGGGGGCTAGGCTATATACAGTCATATTATAGATAGAGAGACAGGAGAGAGACAGGGGAGACAGGGCTAGGCTATATACAGTCATATTATAGATAGAGAGACAGGAGAGAGGGGAGACAGGGGCTAGGCTATATACAGTCATATTATAGATAGAGAGACAGGGGAGACAGGGGCTAGGCTATATACAGTCATATTATAGTAAGAGAGACAGGGGGCTAGGCTATATACAGTCATATTATAGAAAGAGCGACAGGGGGAGACAGGGGGCTAGGCTATATACAGTCATATTATAGATAGAGAGACAGGGGGAGAGAGGGGGCTAGGCTATATACAGTCATATTATAGAAAGAGAGACAGGAGAGAGACAGGGGGAGACACGGGCTAGGCTATATACAGTCATATTATAGATAGAGACACAGGGGGAGAGAGGGGCTAGGCTATATACAGTCATATTATAGATAGAGAGACAGGGGGAGAGAGGGGGCTAGGCTATATACAGTCATATTATAGATAGAGAGACAGGGGGAGAGAGGGGGCTAGGCTATATACAGTCATATTATAGAAAGAGAGACAGGAGAGAGACAGGGGGAGACACGGGCTAGGCTATATACAGTCATATTATAGATAGAGAGACAGTATGCTATATACAGTCATATTATAGAGAGAGGGGAGAGAGGGGCTAGGCTATATACAGTCATATTATAGATAGAGACAGGGGAGACAGGGGGCTAGGCTATATACAGTCATATTATAGATAGAGAGACAGGGGGAGAGAGGGGGCTAGGCTATATACAGTCATATTATAGATAGAGAGACAGGGAGACAGGGGCTATATACAGTCATATTATAGATAGAGAGACAGGGGGCTAGGCTATATACAGTCATATTATAGATAGAGAGACAGGGGAGAGAGGGGCTAGGCTATATACAGTCATATTATAGATAGAGAGACAGGGGAGACAGGGGCTAGGCTATATACAGTCATATTATAGATAGAGAGACAGGGGGAGACAGGGGGCTAGGCTATATACAGTCATATTATAGATAGAGAGACAGGAGAGAGACAGAGGACTAGGCTATATACAGTCATATTATAGATAGAGAGACAGGGGAGACAGGGGCTAGGCTATATACAGTCATATTATAGATAGAGAGACAGGGGGAGAGAGGGGCTAGGCTATATACAGTCATATTATAGATAGAGAGACAGGGGAGACAGGGGCTAGGCTATATACAGTCATATTATAGATAGAGAGACAGGGGGAGAGAGGGGGCTAGGCTATATACAGTCATATTATAGATAGAGAGACAGGGGGAGACAGGGGGCTAGGCTATATACAGTCATATTATAGATAGAGAGACAGGGGGCTAGGCTATATACAGTCATATTATAGATAGAGAGACAGGGGTAGACAGGGGCCTAGGCTATATACAGTCATATTATAGATAGAGAGACAGGGGAGAGAGGGGCTAGGCTATATACAGTCATATTATAGATAGAGACAGGGGAGACAGGGGCTAGGCTATATACAGTCATATTATAGATAGAGAGACAGGGGAGAGAGAGGGGGCGAGGCTATTTACAGTCATATTATAGTTAGAGAGAGGCTATATACAGTCATATTATAGATAGAGAGACAGGGGAGACAGGGGCTAGGCTATATACAGTCATATTATAGTTAGAGAGACAGGGGCTAGGCTATATACAGTCATATTATAGTTAGAGGGAGACAGGGGGCTAGGCTATATACAGTCATATTATAGATAGAGAGACAGGGGAGACAGGGGCTAGGCTATATACAGTCATATTATAGATAGAGAGACAGAGAGACAGGGGCTAGGCTATATACAGTCATATTATAGATAGAGAGACAGGGGAGAGAGGGGGCTAGGCTATATACAGTCATATTATAGATAGAGAGACAGGGGGGAGAGAGGGGGCTAGGCTATTTACAGTCATATTATAGTTAGAGAGACAGGGGGCTAGGCTATATACAGTCATATTATAGATAGAGAGACAGGGGGGAGAGAGGGGACGAGGCTATTTACAGTCATATTATAGAAAGAGCGACAGGGGTAGACAGGGGCCTAGGCTATATACAGTCATATAATAGATAGAGAGACAGGGGGGAGAGAGGGGGCGAGGCTATTTACAGTCATATTATAGTTAGAGAGACAGGGCTAGGCTATATACAGTCATATTATAGATAGAGAGACAGGGGGTAGAGAGGGGGCTCGGCTATATACAGTCATATTATAGATAGAGACAGGGGACAGGGGCGAGGCTATATACAGTCATATTATAGATAGAGAGACAGGGGGGAGAGGGGGCTACGCTATATACAGTCATATTATAGATAGAGAGACAGGGGGAGACAGGGGCTAGGCTATATACAGTCATATTATAGTTAGAGAGACAGGGGAGACAGGGGCTAGGCTATATACAGTCATATTATAGATAGAGAGACAGGGGCTAGGCTATATACAGTCATATTATAGATAGAGAGACAGGGGGAGACAGGGGCTAGGCTATATACAGTCATATTATAGATAGAGAGACAGGGAGACAGGGGCTAGGCTATATACAGTCATATTATAGATAGAGAGACAGGGGGAGGCTAGGCTATATACAGTCATATTATAGATAGAGAGACAGGGGAGGAGGGGGCTAGGCTATATACAGTCATATTATAGATAGAGAGACAGGGGGAGAGAGGGGGCTAGGCTATATACAGTCATATTATAGATAGAGAGACAGGGGAGACAGGGGGCTAGGCTATATACAGTCATATTATAGATAGAGAGACAGGGGGGAGAGAGGGGCTAGGCTATATACAGTCATATTATAGATAGAGAGACAGGGGGAGAGAGGGGGCTAGGCTATATACAGTCATATTATAGATAGAGAGACAGGGGGCTAGGCTATATACAGTCATATTATAGATAGAGAGACAGGGGGGAGAGAGGGGGCGAGGCTATATACAGTCATATTATAGTTAGAGAGACAGGGGGCTAGGCTATATACAGTCATATTATAGATAGAGAGACAGGGGGTAGACAGGGGGCTAGGCTATATACAGTCATATTATAGATAGAGAGACAGGGGAGACAGGGGGCTAGGCTATATACAGTCATATTATAGTTAGAGAGAGGGGGAGGCTATATACAGTCATATTATAGTTAGAGAGACAGGGGGCTAGGCTATATACAGTCATATTATAGTTAGAGAGACAGGGGGCTAGGCTATATACAGTCATATTATAGATAGAGAGACAGGGGCGACAGGGGGCTAGGCTATATACAGTCATATTATAGATAGAGAGACAGGGGGAGACAGATATTATAGAGAGAGGAGGGGGCTAGGCTATATACAGTCATATTATAGATAGAGAGACAGGGGAGAGAGGGGGCTAGGCTATATACAGTCATATTATAGATAGAGAGACAGGGGGAGACAGGGCTAGGCTATATACAGTCATATTATAGATAGAGAGACAGGGGGAGACAGGGGGCTAGGCTATATACAGTCATATTATAGATAGAGAGACAGGGGGGAGAGAGGGGGCTAGGCTATATACAGTCATATTATAGTTAGAGAGACAGGGGGCTAGGCTATATACAGTCATATTATAGTTAGAGAGACAGGGGGCTAGACTATATACAGTCATATTATAGTTAGAGAGACAGGGGGCTAGACTATATACAGTCATATTATAGTTAGAGAGACAGGGGGCTAGACTATATACAGTCATATTATAGTTAGAGAGACAGGGGGCTAGGCTATATACAGTCATATAATAGATAGAGAGACAGGGGAGACAGGGGGCTAGGCTATATACAGTCATATTATAGATAGAGAGACAGGGGGAGAGAGGGGGCTAGGCTATATACAGTCATATTATAGATAGAGAGACAGGGGAGAGTGGGGGCTAGGCTATATACAGTCATATAATAGATAGAGACACAGGAGAGAGACAGAGGACTAGGCTATATACAGTCATATTATAGATAGAGAGACAGGGGGCTAGGCTATATACAGTCATATTATAGATAGAGAGACAGGGGGAGACAGGGGGCTAGGCTATATACAGTCATATTATAGATAGAGACACAGGGAGACAGGGGCTAGGCTATATACAGTCATATTATAGATAGAGAGACAGGGGGCTAGGCTATATACAGTCATATTATAGATAGAGAGACAGGGGAGACAGGGGCTAGGCTATATACAGTCATATTATAGATAGAGAGACAGGGGAGACAGGGGCTAGGCTATATACAGTCATATTATAGATAGAGAGACAGGGGAGACAGGGGGCTAGGCTATATACAGTCATATTATAGATAGAGAGACAGAGACAGGGGCTAGGCTATATACAGTCATATTATAGTTAGAGAGACAGGGGCTAGGCTATATACAGTCATATTATAGATAGAGAGACAGGGGGCTAGGCTATATACAGTCATATTATAGATAGAGAGACAGGGGGCTAGGGGGCTAGGCTATATACAGTCATATTATAGATAGAGACAGAGAGAGCTATATACAGTCATATTATAGATAGAGAGACAGGGGAGACAGGGGCTAGGCTATATACAGTCATATTATAGATAGACAGGGGAGACAGGGGGCTAGGCTATATACAGTCATATTATAGATAGAGACAGGGGGAGACAGGGGCAGGCTATATACAGTCATATTATAGTTAGAGAGACAGGGGGCTAGGCTATATACAGTCATATTATAGATAGAGAGACAGGGGGCTAGGCTATATACAGTCATATTATAGATAGAGAGACAGGGGAGACAGGGGGCTAGGCTATATACAGTCATATTATAGATAGAGAGACAGGGGGGAGAGAGGGGGCGAGGCTATATACAGTCATATTATAGTTAGAGAGACAGGGGGCTAGGCTATATACAGTCATATTATAGATAGAGAGACAGGGGGAGACAGGGGGCTAGGCTATATACAGTCATATTATAGATAGAGAGACAGGGGGGAGAGGGGCGAGGCTATATACAGTCATATTATAGTTAGAGAGACAGGGGGCTAGGCTATATACAGTCATATTATAGTTAGAGAGACAGGGGGCTAGACTATATACAGTCATATTATAGTTAGAGAGACAGGGGGCTAGGCTATATACAGTCATATTATAGATAGAGAGACAGGGGGGAGAGAGGGGCTAGGCTATATACAGTCATATTATAGATAGAGAGACAGGGGGAGAGTGGGGGCTAGGCTATATACAGTCATATTATAGATAGAGAGACAGGAGGGAGACAGGGGGCTAGGCTATATACAGTCATATTATAGATAGAGACAGGGGAGACAGGGGGCTAGGCTATATACAGTCATATTATAGATAGAGAGACAGGGGGAGAGTGGGGGCTAGGCTATATACAGTCATATTATAGATAGAGAGACAGGAGGGAGACAGGGCGAGGCTATATACAGTCATATTATAGATAGAGAGACAGGGGCTAGGCTATATACAGTCATATTATAGATAGAGAGACAGGGGAGACAGGGCTAGGCTATATACAGTCATATTATAGATAGATAGACAGGGGAGACAGGGGGCTAGGCTATATACAGTCATATTATAGATAGAGAGACAGGGGCTAGGCTATATACAGTCATATTATAGATAGATAGAGAGACAGGGGGCTAGGCTATATACAGTCATATTATAGATAGAGAGACAGGGGAGAGAGGGGCTAGGCTATATACAGTCATATTATAGATAGAGACAGGGGGAGACAGGGGCTAGGCTATATACAGTCATATTATAGATAGAGAGACAGGGGGAGAGAGGGGCGAGGCTATTTACAGTCATATATAGATAGTTAGAGGAGACAGGGGCTAGGCTATATACAGTCATATTATATAGAGAGACAGGGAGAGACTATATACAGTCATATTATAGATAGAGAGACAGAGGGGGCTAGGCTATATACAGTCATATTATAGATAGAGAGACAGGGGAGACAGGGGCTAG
This sequence comes from Oncorhynchus keta, assembly GCF_023373465.1. Classification (NCBI taxonomy): domain Eukaryota; kingdom Metazoa; phylum Chordata; class Actinopteri; order Salmoniformes; family Salmonidae; genus Oncorhynchus; species Oncorhynchus keta. Next base: position 32,464,172 of record NC_068449.1, on the reverse strand, counting down.
GCTATATACAGTCATATTATAGATAGAGAGACAGGGGAGCTAGGCTATATACAGTCATATTATAGATAGAGAGACAGGGGAGACAGAGGGCTAGGCTATATACAGTCATATTATAGTTAGAGAGACAGGGGGCTAGGCTATATACAGTCATATTATAGATAGAGACAGGGGGAGACAGGGGGGCTAGGCTATATACAGTCATATTATAGATAGAGAGACAGAGAGAGGCTAGCTATATACAGTCATATTATAGTTAGAGAGACAGGGGCTAGGCTATATACAGTCATATTATAGATAGTTAGGGAGACAGGGGCTAGGCTATATACAGTCATATTATAGTTAGAGAGACAGGGGAGACAGGGGCTAGGCTATATACAGTCATATTATAGATAGAGACAGAGACAGGGGGCTAGGCTATATACAGTCATATTATAGATAGAGAGACAGGGGAGAGGGGCTAGGCTATATACAGTCATATTATAGATAGAGAGACAGGGGGGAGAGAGGGGGCTAGGCTATATACAGTCATATTATAGATAGAGAGACAGGAGGAGACAGGGGGGGCTAGGCTATATACAGTCATATTATAGATAGAGAGACAGGGGGAGAGGGGCTAGGCTATATACAGTCATATTATAGTTAGAGAGACAGGGGGGGGGAGAGGGGGCTACGCTATATACAGTCATATTATAGATAGAGAGACAGGGGGGAAAGAGGGGGCTAGGCTATATACAGTCATATTATAGATAGAGAGACAGGGGGAGACAGGGGCTAGGCTATATACAGTCATATTATAGATAGAGACAGGGGGACAGGGGGCTAGGCTATATACAGTCATATTATAGATAGAGAGACAGGGGGGAGAGAGGGGCTAGGCTATATACAGTCATATTATAGTTAGAGAGACAGAGAGACAGGGGGCTAGGCTATATACAGTCATATTATAGATAGAGAGACAGGGGGTAGAAGGGGCTAGGCTATATACAGTCATATTATAGATAGAGAGACAGGGGAGACAGAGGGCGAGGCTATATACAGTCATATTATAGATAGAGAGACAGGGGGCTAGGCTATATACAGTCATATTATCGTTCGAGAGACAGGGGGCTAGGCTATATACAGTCATATTATAGATAGAGAGACAGGGGGAGAGGGGGCTAGGCTATATACAGTCATATTATAGATAGAGAGACAGGGGAGACAGGGGCTAGGCTATATACAGTCATATTATAGATAGAGAGACAGGGGGGAGAGAGGGGGCGAGGCTATTTACAGTCATATTATAGTTAGAGAGACAGGGGGTAGACAGGGGCTCGGCTATATACAGTCATATTATAGATAGAGAGACAGGGGGGAAAGAGGGGGCGAGGCTATTTACAGTCATATTATAGTTAGAGAGACAGGGGGAGAGGGGGCTAGGCTATATACAGTCATATTATAGATAGAGAGACAGGGGGGGGAGAGGGGCGAGGCTATATACAGTCATATTATAGTTAGAGAGACAGGGGGCTAGGCTATATACAGTCATATTATAGATAGAGAGACAGGGGAGGCTATTTACAGTCATATTATAGTTAGAGAGACAGGGGGCTAGGCTATATACAGTCATATTATAGATAGAGAGACAGGGGGGAGAGAGGGGGCGAGGCTATATACAGTCATATTATAGTTAGAGAGACAGGGGGCTAGGCTATATACAGTCATATTATAGATAGAGAGACAGGGGGAGACTCGAGGCTATATACAGTCATATTATAGATAGAGAGACAGGGGAGACAGGGGGCTAGGCTATATACAGTCATATTATAGATAGAGAGACAGGGGGAGAGAGGGGCTAGGCTATATACAGTCATATTATAGTTAGAGAGACAGGGGGCTAGGCTATATACAGTCATATTATAGATAGAGAGACAGGGGGGAGAGAGGGGGCGAGGCTATTTACAGTCATATTATAGTTAGAGAGACAGGGGAGAGGGGCTAGGCTATATACAGTCATATTATAGATAGAGACAGGGGAGACAGGGGGCTAGGCTATATACAGTCATATTATAGATAGAGAGACAGGGGGGGGCTAGGCTATATACAGTCATATTATAGATAGAGAGACAGGGGAGACAGAGGGGGAGGCTATATACAGTAATATTATAGATAGAGAGACAGGGGGCTAGGCTATATACAGTAATATTATAGATAGAGAGAGAGGGGGCTAGGCTATATACAGTCATATTATAGATAGAGAGACAGGGGGGAGAGAGGGGGCGAGGCTATTTACAGTCATATTATAGTTAGAGAGACAGGGGGCTAGGCTATATACAGTCATATTATAGATAGAGAGACAGGGGGAGACAGGGGGCTAGGCTATATACAGTCATATTATAGATAGAGAGACAGGGGAGAGAGGGGCGAGGCTATTTACAGTCATATTATAGTTAGAGAGACAGGGGCTAGGCTATATACAGTCATATTATAGTTAGAGAGACAGGGGGCTAGGCTATATACAGTCATATTATAGATAGAGACAGGGGAGACAGGGGGCTAGGCTATATACAGTCATATTATAGATAGAGAGACAGGGGAGAGAGGGGGCTAGGCTATATACAGTCATATTATAGATAGAGAGACAGGGGGGAGAGAGGGGGCTAGGCTATATACAGTCATATTATAGATAGAGAGACAGGGGGAGAGAGGGGGCTAGGCTATATACAGTCATATTATAGATAGAGAGACAGGGTGGAGAGAGGGGGCTAGGCTATATACAGTCATATTATAGATAGAGAGACAGGGGGGAGACAGGGGGCTAGGCTATATACAGTCATATTATAGATAGAGAGACAGGGAGAGAGGGGGCTAGGCTATATACAGTCATATTATAGATAGAGAGACAGGGGAGAGGGGGCTAGGCTATATACAGTCATATAATAGATAGAGACACAGGAGAGAGACAGAGGACTAGGCTATATACAGTTATATTATAGATAAAGAGACAGGGGGCTAGGCTATATACAGTCATATTATAGATAGAGAGACAGGGGGAGACAGGGGGCGAGGCTATTTACAGTCATATTATAGTTAGAGAGACAGGGGGCTAGGCTATATACAGTCATATTATAGATAGAGAGACAGGGGGTAGACAGGGGGCTCGGCTATATACAGTCATATTATAGATAGAGACAGGGGGAGACAGGGGCTAGGCTATATACAGTCATATTATAGATAGAGACAGGGGGCTAGGCTATATACAGTCATATTATAGTTAGAGAGACAGGGGGCTAGACAGACAGGGGAGACAGGGGCTAGGCTATATACAGTCATATTATAGATAGAGAGACAGGGGGAGAGAGGGGCGAGGCTATATACAGTCATATTATAGATAGAGAGACAGGGGAGACAGGGGCTAGGCTATATACAGTCATATTATAGATAGAGAGACAGGGGGAGACAGGGGGCTAGGCTATATACAGTCATATTATAGATAGAGAGACAGGGGAGAGAGGGGCTAGGCTATATACAGTCATATTATAGATAGAGAGACAGGGGGGAGAGAGGGGGCGAGGCTATATACAGTCATATTATAGATAGAGAGACAGGGGGCTAGGCTATATACAGTCATATTATAGATAGAGAGACAGGGGGAGAGAGGGGGCTAGGCTATATACAGTCATATTATAGATAGAGAGACAGGGGAGAGGGGGCTAGGCTATATACAGTCATATTATAGATAGAGAGACAGGGGGCTAGGCTATATACAGTCATATTATAGATAGAGAGACAGGGGGCTAGGCTATATACAGTCATATTATAGATAGAGAGACAGGGGGGAGAGAGGGGGCTAGGCTATATACAGTCATATTATAGATAGAGAGACAGGGGAGACAGGGGCTAGGCTATATACAGTCATATTATAGATAGAGACAGGGGAGAGAGGCTAGGCTATATACAGTCATATTATAGATAGAGAGACAGGGGGCTAGGCTATATACAGTCATATTATAGATAGAGAGACAGGGGGCGAGGCTATTTACAGTCATATTATAGTTAGAGAGACAGGGGGCTAGGCTATATACAGTCATATTATAGATAGAGAGACAGGGGGTAGACAGGGGGCTCGGCTATATACAGTCATATTATAGATAGAGAGACAGGGGGGAGAGAGGGGGCGAGGCTATTTACAGTCATATTATAGTTAGAGAGACAGGGGGCTAGGCTATATACAGTCATATTATAGTTAGAGAGACAGGGGGCTAGACTATATACAGTCATATTATAGTTAGAGAGACAGGGGGCTAGGCTATATACAGTCATATAATAGATAGAGAGACAGGGGAGACAGGGGGCTAGGCTATATACAGTCATATTATAGATAGAGAGACAGGGGGCTAGGCTATATACAGTCATATTATAGAAGAGAGATAGAGAGACAGGGGAGACAGGGGGCTAGGCTATATACAGTCATATTATAGATAGAGAGACAGGGGAGACAGGGGGCTAGGCTATATACAGTCATATTATAGATAGAGAGACAGGGGAGACAGGGGGCTAGGCTATATACAGTCATATTATAGATAGAGAGACAGGGGGGAGAGAGGGGGCTAGGCTATATACAGTCATATTATAGATAGAGAGACAGGGTGGAGACAGGGGGCTAGGCTATATACAGTCATATTATAGATAGAGAGACAGGGGGAGAGAGGGGGCTAGGCTATATACAGTCATATTATAGATAGAGAGACAGGGGAGAGAGGGGGCTAGGCTATATACAGTCATATTATAGATAGAGAGACAGGGGAGAGAGGGGGCTAGGCTATATACAGTCATATTATAGATAGAGAGACAGGGGAGAGAGGGGGCTAGGCTATATACAGTCATATTATAGATAGAGAGACAGGGGAGAGAGGGGGCTAGGCTATATACAGTCATATTATAGATAGAGAGACAGGGGAGACAGGGGGCTAGGCTATATACAGTCATATTATAGATAGAGAGACAGGGGGACAGGGGCTAGGCTATATACAGTCATATTATAGATAGAGAGACAGGGGGAGACAGGGGGCTAGGCTATATACAGTTATATTATAGATAAAGAGACAGGGGGCTAGGCTATATACAGTCATATAATAGATAGAGAGACAGGGGGAGACAGGGGGCTAGGCTATATACAGTCATATTATAGATAGAGAGACAGGGGGCTAGGCTATATACAGTCATATTATAGATAGAGAGACAGGGGGAGACAGGGGGCTAGGCTATATACAGTCATATTATAGATAGAGAGACAGGGGGCTAGGCTATATACAGTCATATTATAGATAGAGAGACAGGGGGAGACAGAGGACTAGGCTATATACAGTCATATTATAGATAGAGAGACAGGGGGCTAGGCTATATACAGTCATATTATAGATAGAGAGACAGGGGGAGACAGGGGGCTAGGCTATATACAGTCATATTATAGATAGAGAGACAGGGGGAGAGTGGGGGCTAGGCTATATACAGTCATAATAGATAGAGACACAGGAGAGAGACAGAGGACTAGGCTATATACAGTCATATTATAGATAGAGAGACAGGGGAAGACAGGGGGCTAGGCTATATACAGTCATATTATAGATAGTGTGGAGACAGAGGGGAGACAGTGTGAAGACATGGGGAGACAGAGGGGAGACAGTGTGGAGACATGGGGAGACAGGGGGAAGACAGTGTGGAGACAGAAGGGAGAGAGAGGGAAGACAGGGAGAGACAGAAGGGAGACATGGGCAGACAGAGGGGAGACATGGGCAGACAGAGGGGAGACATGGGGAGACAGATGGGAGACATGGGCAGACAGAGGGGAGACATGGGGAGACAGAGGGGAGACATGGGGAGACAGAGGGGAGACATGGGGAGACATGGGGAGACATGGGGAAGAGAGGGGAGACATGGGGAGACATGGGGGAGAGAGAGGGGAGACATGGGGAGACAGGGGGAGAGAGAGGGGAGACATGGGGAGACAGGGGGGAGAGAGAGGGGAGACAGAGTGGAGACATGGGCAGACAGAGGGGAGACATGGGGAGACAGAGGGGAGACATGGGCAAACAGAGGGGAGACATGGGGAGACAGAGTGGAGACATGGGCAGACAGAGGGGAGACATGGGGAGACATGGGGAGACATGGGCAGACAGAGGGGAGACATGGGGAGACATGGGGAAGAGAGAGGGGAGACATGGGGAGACATGGGGAGACATGGGGGAGAGAGAGGGGAGACATGGGGAGACAGGGGGAGAGAGAGGGGAGACATGGGGAGACAGGGGGGAGAGAGAGGCAGACAGAGGGGAGACAGCGGGGAGACAGAGTGGAGACATGGGCAGACAGAGGGGAGACATGGGCAGACATGGGGAGAGAGAGGGAGACATGGGGAGAGAGGGGGAGAGAGGGGGAGACATGGGGAGACAGGGGGAGAGAGGGGGAGACAGGGGAGAGAGAGGGGAGACAGGGTAGAAAGAGGGGAGACAGAGTGGAGACATGGGCAGAAAGAAGGGAGACAGAATGGAGACATGGGCAGACAGAGGGGAGACAGAGTGGAGACATGGGCAGACAGAGGGGAGACAGAGTGGAGACATGGGCAGACAGAGGGGAGACAGAGTGGAGACATGGGCAGACAGAGGGGAGACAGAGTGGAGACATGGGCAGACAGAGGGGAGACAGAGTGGAGACATGGGCAGACAGAGGGGAGACAGAGGGAGACAGAGTGGAGACAGAGTGGACACATGGGCAGACAGAGGGGAGACATGGGCAGACAGAGGGGAGACATGGGCAGACAGAGGGGAGACAGAGGGGAGACATGGGAAGACAGAGGGGAGACATGAGCAGACAGAGGGGAGACAGAGGGGAGACAGAGTGGAGACATGGGCAGACAGAGGGGAGACAGAGGGGAGACAGATGGGAGACATGGGCAGACAGAGGAGAGACATGGGCAGACAGAGGGGAGACGGGGGAGACATGGGCAGACAGAGGGGAGACAGAGGGGAGACATGGGCAGACAGAGGGGAGACAGAGGAGAGACAGAGGGAGACAGAGGGGAGACGGGGGGAGACATGGGCAGACAGAGGGGAGACAGGGGGAGACATGGGCAGACAGAGGGGAGACAGAGGAGAGACAGAGGGGAGACAGAGGGGAGACGGGGGGAGACATGGGCAGACAGAGGGGAGACAGAGGGGAGACGGAGGAGGCAGAGGGGAGGCAGAGGGGAGACGGAGGAGAGGCAGAGGGGAGACAGAGGGGAGACGGGAGGAGACATGGGCAGACAGAGGGGAGACAGAGGGCAGACAGAGGGGAGACAGAGGGGAGACAGAGTGGAGACAGAGGGGAGACAGAGGGGAGTCAGAGGGGAGCCAGAGGGGAGACAGAGGGCAGACAGAGGGGAGAAAGAGGGGAGACAGGGCTGTCAGAGAACAAAGCCCATTCAACAGCCAACTGTGTGTACTGTACTGTAAACAGTGATGCCACTTTCTAACAATATAGTGGACCACTCCTTCTCCATAGCAGCCAGTTTCGAGCTGAAGTAGGCTAGTGTAGTAGACCCCAGGAGTTACCAGGGGAAGTAAAGGAATTTTTACAATTCTAATCTGGAGGGTTAAAAGGGATTTAAACTTCAACCCTGAGAGGATTATTTATAATTTGACTGCTTATGTGTTTAAACACGGGCTTAATAAAGTGATACGACGTTGACAAAAACAAACAGAGAGAGCCGACCCACAGTGCTGACTAGCTGCAGACAGAGGCAACGTCCCAAATGGCATCCTATTCCCTACACAGTGCACTCCTTTTTGACTAGGTCTCACAGGCCTATAGGGAATAGGTTTCCATTTGGAACGCAAAAACAGAAGAGTGAAGTGGGGAGCAGGCTCCCTGGCAAGAACTCCCCTGGATCCTTTACAAAGGTTAAATACACTGGGCCTGGCTCTGTGGACTGGAGGGGGGGTGCTCTATACATGTGACCTTGCAACACCCACACCCTGCAGGATGCTGCAGAAATATGAATATCAAAAGAAGGTGTTTCTGTGCGACAGAGCGAGAGGACTGACCTCATGTAACCTCGAGGTACAGAAGACACCGGGATATGCAGTGTTTCACTGCTCTGCTTTAGTATTGAGAGTGAGAGAGAGAGAGAGAGACAGATAGAGAGAGTGAGAGAGAGAGACGGATAGAGAGAGTGAGAGAGTGAGAGAGAGAAGAGAGAGAAAGAGAGAGAGAGAGAGAGTGGGAGAAGGAGAGAGAGAGGGAGAGAGAGAGAGTGGGGGAGAGAGAGAGAGAGAGAGAGAGAGAGAGAGAGAGAGAGAGAGAGAGAGAGAGAGAGAGAGAGAGAGATTAGAGAGAGAGAGAGAGGTAGAGGGAGAGGGAGGGAGGGAGAGGTAGATAGAGAGAGAGAGGGAGAGGGAGAGGGGGAGAGGGGGAGAGAGAGAGAGAGAGAGAGAGATAGAGGGGGAGAGAGAGAGAGAGGTAGAGGGAGAGGGAGTAGGATAGATAGAGAGAGAGAGAGAGAGAGAGAGAGAGAGAGAGAGAGAGAGAGAGAGAGAGAGAGAGAGAGAGAGAGAGAGAGAGAGAGAGAGAGGTAGAGAGAGAGAGACAGTTGAGCTCCATGTCAGTTACAGATCTGAACAGAGTTTAGAGAGGGTGAGGGAAGAACTAGGAGGTGAATGGGGTTTTACACAATAGCCGGCGGGGTTATGGACATTTATACTGTCAAGATATAAGCTGAAGTAAACCAGTTCACCTCAATCAGGGATTTGGTTATTGTTTGTTATTGCCCAGCGCTTTCTTATGCATATTAATGCAGGAAAAGCCCCAGTTACATCAGATGCTACAGTTTGTTGCAGACAACCAAGGACAAAGTTTACCATGGAGAGCACTCAATTAGATGGTCTTACTGGTGCTGAGGATTTTCAAACTGACAGCATGCAAATCAGAAAAAAACAAAAATGGCCAGAGCCCACCAACCCCGCTCCAAATACTCCTATTAGAAATAGGGAGGGTGGGGGGCACACGCCTGGGCACACACACACACACACACACACACACACACACACACACACACACACACACACACACACACACACACACACACACACACACACACACACACACACACACACACACACAATGAGAGAGCGCGAGAGCGAGAGAAGAGAGAGAGAGGCGGGAAAAGATAGAGCGAGAGAGAGCATTATGAAATCACATAGGGCCTGACCACCACAGTATAATTATGCTAATTGCTTCAATGCCCTTGCTTTATTTATGCGTGGCAGCTAAGATAAATAAAAGGAAATTGCTTTGGATCTAACTGTATTCATTTCAGAATGCAAACTAGCCCGTGTTTGTTATGAGATTGCTGATCTGTTTACCCCCGAAAATTCTGCAGGTAATTGCAATTTTGATTGTACCATTTTTTTTATTTTATCTGTGACAGTCCCAGGACTGCGCCTGTTGTCTCCGGTTTTTATAATTAAATGCTTTGTAATATTTAAACATACTAAATGATGGAAAAGCAGTTGGCAGCAGCCTCAGAATATTTTACACACAAGACGGGGCGCTTCACTCAGGGGATAACTCTATATTTTAGGGGAGAGATACTTGATGTGAATATTTACAATGTTATTCGTTTCCTTTCAGGTTTCAGACCACTACGGAGGGAAGCTCCATGCAAACTAACCTCGGGAAGGTTGAGGAACAATGTAGATCCAACGCAAACAAACGCTCAGATCTCCCCGAAAAGCTTCCCTGCCATACGTAACTCTGACACCCTTCCTGCTTCTCTAGAAGCTCTCTGCATATGAATAGCAAGTCGGACAAGGACAGCTTTTCCATAAAACAGTAACCATTTTGTCAGTCAACAAACACTCAAAGAAAGCAGCCAGTAATTGTGCACAACTACAACCAGAATCCCTCAAAGTATGTGTCCAATGCAACTACAAGTAGCCATGCGTGTTAGTCAATGCCTACACCCTCGTTGTGTATTGTGGTGGCAGCATCATGTTATGGGTATGCTTGACAACAGAAGGGACTGTGGAGTTTGTTAAGGATCAAAATAAATACGAAAGGAGAAAAGCCCAGGTAAAAGGTTAAGTGTAAAAATCCACCTCAGTCTTCTGAAAACCTAACCCTGGTATAGGGTTTTATTTGTCTGCAGTACAATTACCCCCAAAATGATGCAAAAGACACAACATAATGTCTTTCCAAGAGGTGTTGAGTGTTCCTGAGTGGTCGAGTCTCCGTCCTGACTTAAATCTGCTTTAGGAGGTTTAAATATCGCTGTCCATCAATAACCCTCAACCAAATGTACTGAGCCTGAGCAATTTGGACAAAAACAATAGATATATGTTGCCCTAATTGTGCAAAGTTGGAAGAATCTTAATGAAAATGATTAAAAGTTGTAATGGCTGCCAAAGGTGCAACCACTACCCAGGGGGGTGGAGACTTATCCAATTATGATAATTCAATTTTTTGTATTTATTCATTTGGAAAAAGTTCCTTTCACTTTGAAAATGTAGAGTAGGTTATGTAGGTCTGTAGGAAAAATCGGATTTCTTCCCTTTTTAGATTCAATTTTACGGCAGCAAAATGTGAAAAAAAGTTCAAGAGGCTGTAGACATTGTACACTGTAAATCACTATGCTGTGTGCAGTAACAATACAATGTGAATAAATGGATTTACACAATAATAGTACAATAGCTTTACATTTCATCCTTAAATGCTTTTAGTGACCTTTTAGAATAGTTGAAGTACTGTTGTGCAATGGCACTTAATATGAAATATGTTGTATAACATACAACCAGAAAAACACAGTATTTCTGTTTTACTGTAGATTCTTTTCCATCCACACAGACAGAGACAGACAGACAGACAGACAGACAGACAGACAGACAGACAGACAGACAGACAGACAGACAGACAGACAGACAGACAGACAGACAGACAGACAGACAGACAGACAGACAGAGTATATATAATTAAATCCAGATGAGAAAATAATTACAATTGATCTGTGTGTGTAGCGACGGAGGACTCCCAACAGTACTCATCTACCTCACATTAATAAGCCATTGATTTCTTCCCTCATATCAGGTATTTGTATAGCTACAATCGTTGGAAAGATGAAACAATCTTCTAACGATCAGTGAGAGAGTTAAAGTGCTACTGTCGGTCCTCTAGTCTTTTCATAATGACGGATAGATGGCGACTGAGTGTGTTGATTTGTAAAGGCGCCAATACAGATTTAATTGCGGGAGTTTGTGGGAAATATATTTGCCTGGCTACCCCAAACTCCTTGCTCCGGCCAAACACTACGCAACGCGTAATGAGTCTGGATCTCCCGGCAAGTTCTAGAACGCAAACACATTCTAACTGTTCTGATTGGTCCCAGAAACCGATGGGTTGGGCCAGAGCCAGAACACATGTGGGTAAAAGCAGCGTTTTGAAAATTCGCCATTGGCTTTGATAGTCTGATTGGTTAGAGACGATCCGATACCTGATGACTTTGTTTTGTACAACAACCCCTCATTTAATGTCACCACAAACCACTTCAATGACGGCAGTCTTAGAATGAAGTGTGTAGAGAACACAGAGCAGTGGAAGAATTCAGGTTGAGTCGTCAGGCAAATATTTATCACCTGTTGTTTGTTGCCACTGTGTTGATGTGAAGAAATAGGAATGGATTTCAAATGGTCGGGGTTATGTTCCAGTACTACTTCACCCAGGCTACAGATCGTGGCATAATCGAACGCATGGATCGCTCACCTTTGGGTGAACATTAAACTTGGCCTTTTAAACGTGTCAGCGCTCTGTTCTCACAACCAATATAATAGCATCGATCTCTGGGGAAAGGAAAGAAAGAATTCATCTGGGTTCTCTTGCTGTAGTATAATTCAACAGTTTAATAAGTGTCGGTCTCTGGCTCAACCTGGACTGGCGCAGGGGCCATTTTTCTGTTTATTGTGATGACCGTGCTGGCGGACAGGATGTGATTTATTGAGTGGTAGTTGAGGTGAAATGGCGGAGCTGCATCGACCACGTCAAATCAAATCAAATTTGATTTGACACATGCGTCGAATAAAACAAGTGTCGACCTTTCAGTGAAATGCTTTCCTTACAAGCCCTTAACCAACAATGCAGTTTTAAGAAAAAATAACTGTTAATTAAGAAAGTATTTAGTCAAGAAACTGAAGTAAACAATAAATAAATATAAAAATGAAAAAAAAAATAAGAAAATAGAAAAACAACAAATACTTAAAGTGCAACAATAAAATAACAGTAACAAGGCAATATACAGGGGGTACCGGTACAGAGTCAATGTGCGGGGGCAAAGGTTAGTCGAGGCAATTGAGGCAATATGTACATGTACGTAGAGGTAGAGTGAGTATGCATAGATAATAAACAGAGAGTAGCAGCAATGTCTGTATGTCTGGCCCCAGTGATGCACTGGGCCGTACGCACTAGCCTCTGTAGTGCCTTGTGGTCGGAGGCCAAGCAGTTGCCATACCAGGCGGTGAAGCAACCAGTCAAGAGGATGCTCCCGATGGTGCAGCTGTAGAACCTTTTGAGGATCTGATGTCTGATATACATAGTGTAGACTAGGTACAGGGTTTCACATGGTTGAAGCGTACATGCCGATGAATGGCAAGCTCTTGACCAATCATACAGCATCTCCCCTTCCAAAAGTTTCTTCAGGACTTATTTTTTGAACATTTAAACAAATGCATAGTAGGGTATTACATTTATACAACTCTTACCGTCTGTCATCATCACTCCAAAAACAGTGGGTAAAATGTCAGAGATAAAATGTGCAGCTTGACTGTACCACGAATTCACTTGACTTAGATCCTCATCTATCTATACAAGTAAATAGGATGAAGGGAGGAAGAGGAGGGAGAGGAAGCATGAAGGGAGGAAGAGGAGGGGGGGGGGCATGAAGGGAGGAAGAGGAGGGGGGTATAAAGACAGAAGCGTGAATTCATTCATATGCTTATCTCATTAACTTTTACAACCCTGTGGTGTTACAATTTAAGGAGAAAAAAAGCGCCGTGTTCACGTCTAGCGGCTCTGTCCCTGCTAGCGCCAGACAAGCGAGTTGATTTATTTATTGTATTCCAGCATTCCCTTCCTATGTGTCGGGAACAAATGTGGCCACCGCTGGAGACTACATTGACAAGTCCTTTGTATACCGCGGTAAAAAATGAGCCACTTACTTACAATACATCCATAGGATATCAGACGCAAGAAGAATTGAAATGGGAAGTGTTCCCAGTGGTGTAACCTCTTCTGGGGGCCAGGGAATCAATAGAGAATAACTTATTTTCTTTATGAGAACTTAAGATTCAGCAAAAGTTTTGTCTGGGGAACTTTAGCCTGATATGGGCAAGAGAGGGGATGAAATGTGCATTAATCACTCCAACAAGTCGTACATTCCTGCTAACACAATGACTTTTCACTGAGCCAGGCGGCCTGGTCCCACCACTGTGCTCCCTGCCTACTCTCTCCCCCTCTCCCCTTCTAACTCACATAAAGCCTATATCACTCAACGCTAGTGTTATAGTGTTGCTATGCCCCCAAGGCTAAGATAAGCAATCGGCCAAGTCCCATATTTTGTTAAATCACTGCAGCTATATTAGTTTGAATGGAGGGATGGAAAGCGGGGATCTTGGGGAAGAAAGGGGAATTGGTTCAGTTCACGCTGTCGCCTTGTGCTGCTGAGATCCTTATCGTCGCGGCAACTAAAGGAGACATTGGTCTTTTGTCTGCAGGATTGCCCTTCACATCCTTAAGGAAGAAGTCTTGAACTTGTCTTTGTTTTGAAGAGCCCCTCAGACCTCCTCTGGTCTGATCTGGATTAAACACCAAACACCTCTGGCTCTCTAGCCACCTACAGCATCCCCAATCACTTCCTATCCCCTATCTACTGCGCTACGTTTGACCAGGGCCCATATTTAGTGCCCTTTGTAGGGAATAGGGTGCCATTTGTACACAGCCACTGTTTAAGATGTTAAAGCAGTTCCTGCTTAATAACCACCAGACACCATCCCCTCTCTAGATCTTCTTTCAAATATCAACATCTTTTCAATGGGCTTGTCTTCACAGAGCAGAACACTGGCCAGTCTGTGATCCCAGTACAGAAGGATAGCAGCATGGGGACTTTCATCCTCAGGATAAAAACAGGAGATATCAGAGAGAGACGAGGGCTTACTGGACTTACATGCTAATAAACAGTTCTTATACCACAGACAGACTGGAAGGACACACGGTCTAATGACTTTAACCAGATCCTCATCAGGAGCCTAATTATCATGATATTACAATTTAACGTACGTACATTTTTAAATTTGAGTCAGACGCTCTTATTTAACAGACGCTCTTATCCAAAGAGACTTACAGGAGCAATTAGGGTTAAGTGCCTTGATCAAGGGCACGCCGACCCCCCCCACTTAGTCGGCTCAGGGATTCAAACCAGCGACCTTTCTGTTACTGGCCCGACGCTCTCAACCAGTAGGCTACCAGCCAACATCAATTCTTAACAGTTTATATTTCGTTTTTTTTCTCCAATCAAATTTAGGGTCACATTTTAAACTAAGTCTAACGAAGCCTTCATAAGCTCTTTATAAAGTCTGCAAAGATTCTTCACAATTCATTTATAAGGTTATTTCACATGGGATAACAGTTGGATTAGCTTGGACTTCTCTGCTAAAGTACAATTTCAGTGGGACTGTTACTTTAAAATAAATAAAACAATAGTGACAACAAACCCAGAATGAGCAAACATCAACTTTAAATGTGTTGGTGTTTATTGGTGGAACTTTGGTATTGTTTCCTGTTTGGAACATATGGAACCTTTATGACTCCTCCCCTCTGAGACCAGGTTTAAAGGCACAGTACAGTGATTAAAGCCTCATGTTTAAAGGCACGGTAATAAAGTGCACCTCCAGCAACATCATCAGCCCATAAGAACAACAGTAACAGCTAACAAATAATATGTGCCTCCGCCCTGGTGGGAAATGAAAGAGAATAATAAACCAAAGATCCTCCCTTGCCAAGATAAGCAGATGCCGCTTGGGACAGTATGACAACAAACGCCTTATTTCTACCTACTACTGTTACTATTATATTCACATTCACATATTGTCCAATCCACCATGCATCTCAGAAGTGAAAGACTAAAAACGCCTTGACATTTCATCACTTATTTATGTTTGTTATGGGTAGTTATAGTGGGATCATGGAACTATACCGTATGATGATCATTCTATAACAACCTATATGATGGGTGATCTAAAGTTATATGTGAATGATATAACTTCTTCGAATTCAGACATTACACCTGAATGAATCATCTCCTCTACAAGTACAATGAACAGGCTTCTACAGTACATCTGCAACTGTATTAGACTAAACACAGGCAAAATGTTAAAAGGCGTTGATGCATTCATTAAGGCTGGTCTGATGAGGGGGGCCTCCCCACTAGACGTCAAAGGCGAGGGTGACTCGTACTTATAACACATGTAGTGACAGGTTAAGATCAAGGGCTGTGCTGACATTCTCCCTGCAAAGGTCAATGTATGGTGGGCCCCGCGATGAAGAAATGAGGCCTCTGCCGTCATTGCCAAGGCAAAAGGTCAGGCACAAGCTGATTGGTGATAGAACTATCAAATTAACCAATCAATACACGGCTGGGATGGGAGGAAGCAGGCCCCCAGGGGAGGGGAGACAGACCGGACCAAATGCCAAGATGTCAATAGCTCTGCGCCAGAGAGAGTGGAGAGAGCCCTCAACCCGCCCACCCGGCCGCACAAGTTGGAGCGGAGTAACACCCTCCCTATCACGCCGCTTCTGCCTGCCTTTTCACATTCCCAAGCACACACACATACACACACACACACACACACACACACACACACACACACACACACACACACACAAAGTGCACAAACATTCATACCACAACACCCGCAATCATTCAAACACGCACTTGTGCAAATACACAAATGAACGCTCACACGCTTTCTAATTCACGAGTAGATTGTTAAGTAGTGTCGCAGTTTTTCACAGTAAGACTTGATTGATTGATTCAACAAAAGCAAACAAATGATATAATGCTTCAAAAGCTGTTCACAATAGTACTGACTGTCATGCCTCACAGTCCCATACATGTAAAAGACAAATTGGCAATGATTTCAACTGGACAAGGAAAAGTGGAGTTCAGTACAGTATAGGAGAGTACATGAAGGTGAACACCCGTGTTCCCATTTAGCAATGGTGCTTCAGCACAAGAGGTATTAATCCCCCTCCACCATTTATTGCTGGAGCTCAATATCACTTCAATTCCCAAGTGAGAGCCGGGCGCTTTGTACCAATCTCCTCTGAAGCAGGACTACTCACATATTACATGTCCATCCTGTTCCTCAAACCAACCGCCCTGCCGTGCCACCCCTATTTACACTGAAGGAAGGCATGTCCATCCTGTTCCTCAAACCAACCGCCCTGCCGTGCCACCCCTATTTACACTGAAGGAAGGCATGTCCATTCTGTTCTTCAAACCAACCGCCCTGCCGTGCCACCCCCATTTACACTGAAGGAAGGCATGTCCATTCTGTTCCTCAAACCAACCGCCCTGCCGTGCCACCCCTATTTACACTGAAGAAAGGCATGTCCATCCTGTTCCTCAAACCAACCGCCCTGCCGTGCCAACCCTATTTACACTGAAGGAAAGCATGTCCATCCTGTTCCTCAAACCAACCGCCCTGTCGTGCCACCCCCATTTACACTGAAGGAAGGCATGTCCATTCTGTTCCTCAAACCAACCGCCCTGCCGTGCCACCCCTATTTACACTGAAGAAAGGCATGTCCATCCTGTTCCTCAAACCAACCGCCCTGCCGTGCCACCCCTATTTACACTGAAGGAAGGCATGTCCATCCTGTTCCTCAAACCAACCGCCCTGCCGTGCCACCCCCATTTACACTGAAGAAAGGCATGTCCATCCTGTTCCTCAAACCCACCGCCCTGCCGTGCCACCCCTATTTACACTGAAGGAAGGCATGTCCATCCTGTTCCTCAAACCAACCGCCCTGCCGTGCCACCCCTATTTACACTGAAGGAAGGCATGTCCATCCTGTTCCTCAAACCCACCGCCCTGCCGTGCCACCCCTATTTACACTGAAGGAAGGCATGTCCATCCGGTTCCTCAAACCAACCGCCCTGCCGTGCCACCCCCATTTACACTGAAGGAAGGCATGTCCATCCTGTTCCTCAAACCAACCGCCCTGCCGTGCCACCCCTATTTACACTGAAGAAAGGCATGTCCATTCTGTTCCTCAAACCCACCGCCCTGCCGTGCCACCCCTATTTACACTGAAGGAAGGCATGTCCATTCTGTTCCTCAAACCAACCGCCCTGCCGTGCCACCCCCATTTACACTGAAGGAAGGCATGTCCATTCTGTTCCTCAAACCAACCGCCATGCCGTGCCACCCCTATTTACACTGAATGAAGGCATGTCCATCCTGTTCCTCAAACCCACCGCCCTGCCGTGCCACCCCTATTTACACTGAAGAAAGGCATGTCCATTCTGCTCCTCAAACCAACCGCCCTGCCGTGCCACCCCTATTTACACTGAAGGAAGGCATGTCCATCCTGTTCCTCAAACCAACCGCCCTGCCGTGCCACCCCTATTTACACTGAAGGAAGGCATGTCCATCCTGTTCCTCAAACCAACCGCCCTGCCGTGCCACCCCTATTTACACTGAAGGAAGGCATGTCCATCCTGTTCCTCAAACCAACCGCCCTGCCGTGCCACCCCTATTTACACTGAAGGAAGGCATGTCCATTCTGCTCCTCAAACCAACCGCCCTGCCGTGCCACCCCTATTTACACTGAAGGAAGGCATGTCCATTCTGCTCCTCAAACCAACCGCCCTGCCGTGCCACCCCTATTTACACTGAAGGAAGGCATGTCCATCCTGTTCCTCAAACCAACCGCCCTGCCGTGCCACCCCTATTTACACTGAAGGAAGGCATGGCCTTATAAGAATAAATTGAAACGTGGGTTATTAATAGTGCCTCAATAACAATTCCCGGGTAATCTTTTATGGCCACAAGGGTCACCTCTATGTTAACCCTGACTGACACAAAATATGAATTAACGATTTGAACAAAGCATTAGTGTTAGTAATTGTGCAAAATCAATGGAATCCTGTCTACTGTGCACCCCTGAAACCACAGAGTAGAATCTGCTGGGATACTACAGTGCTCTCAGGGACCAGTGCCGGTCCACGGACCAGAGGTTGAGATAAACCCGACTGGAACATACCCACTTACAGACATACAAACCATCCGCGGGTCATTTCCTAGACCTGGATGGTGAAGAAACAGCAGATAAACAACAACAACCACAACTACAGACGGTTGAGTTGGAAGGTTATTATAGCGAGTCTCAAAGTGCTGAGCAGGTGGAAATGGTGGCGTGGCTACAGTGCTCCCTTCAGTCCCTGAGAGATGTACACGACGGCGGCGCGGCTACAGTGCTCCCTTCAGTCCCAGAGAGATGTACACGACGGCGGCGCGGCTACAGTGCCCCCTTCAGTCCCAGAGAGTTGTACACGACGGCGGCGCGGCTACAGTGCCCCCTTCAGTCCCAGAGAGATGTACACGACGGCGGCGCGGCTACAGTGCTCCCTTCAGTCCCAGAGAGATGTACACGACGGCGGCGCGGCTACAGTGCTCCCTTCAGTCCCAGAGAGATGTACACGACGGCGGCGCGGCTACAGTGCTCCCTTCAGTCCCAGAGAGATGTACACGAGGAGCGGGCAGGAAGTCTCTCTGTCTGCACCTCTCTCCCTCCCTCGTGGCCCTGCATCCCTCCATCCATCCCTTCATCCGTTCTTCGCTCCAATCATAATTAAGCAGCAATTAAATCCCTTTGCTGTTCTCCTTTCTCTCTTCCACATGTGTCAGTCTGAGGGTCAGCTTAGCGCTCGGTAATTGATGTAGTGTCAGACAGAAAAAGCCATGCGATGGGATTCACATATGTTTTCTATGTGACGTAAATGTTTAATGGGGACCGACAGTAACACTGTTGTCTCTCTCTTGCATTTTAAATAAAGAGGTCTTGCAAAAGTTCCCGATTATAGAAACAGAATTCTGTAAAGAAATCCTATTTAATGGAGGATCGTGATCTTTTTTTGAACTCCAAATATTTTTCCAAGTTCATTTTCAATCATGCAAAAAAAATGATGTGTTTACGTCAAGCTGATTGCATGTCATGTGTTTTAACAGCAAATGATTATGCTCCATCATTGCACATAGATAATTGCTCAATGTACAAAAGAGTTTTTCCAGTATGTTCATGAATGCAAATAAATGGCTTTGAGTCCATAAATGTTCTGTGTTCTCTGACCAGACACTCATCACAGCCTACCAGACCAATCATCTGAGAACATAACTAAGTGCACTTTAAAAGCACAGCGTTTGAGTCATTACTTTGCTTTGTGTTTTCCTTATTTATGCCCCCTGTGGTCCCAGATGCCCACAAGTTTACATTTCTGTAGAATGTGAATATCAATATTCTTCAAACTCACAGGTCAAACTTGCATCACAATTAAACAGTAGCTTAAAGTGCAGTGCAGAGAAATTGCCTCTGACTCTGTTGGGATTTTTGACCTAATTAATTATTATTTTAAGCCTAATATTTAATGTGATTGTAATTCTATTGGCATGTCGGAGAATAGAGAAAGAGTTCCAATATGTGATGCTTTCTTATGCAAAGGAGAAAAAGGTTGGGGGAAGAACGTCCTCAATTGCATGCATTTTCAGTTACTGAACAATTTGCTCTATTTAGGAAAAGTGAAGACCTGAGGTACTCTAAACAAGTATCTAAATCAACATGTGTTGTGTAGTTAGGTTGTAACTGTGTAGTTGTGCTTTGAAAAACAATAAAACTACACAAAGGACAAAGAAATTGAAGTTAATTAAAAAATCTAGATATTCCTCATGGATTCTGAGGACCTATTTGAAAGTTGTAACTCTAAATCAAAATACAACACTCATAGGTTGTATTGGGGTTGTAAGTGAGGCTAGGATGAGTGATGGGACTAGGCCATTGAGGGGAGGTGGGAGGCTAGAAGGCTGGAGGTTGGAAAGTTGGGGGATGGTGGGCTGGTATTGGCTGTATTGGGGTTATAAGGGAGGCTGCAGTGGTTGGAGTGGGACTGTGCTCGGAAGGTGGGAGGCTGTGATGGTTGGTGGGTGGGGGATGGTGGGCAGGAGTTGGCTGTCCTCTGACAGACATGTAGATGGCTATTGATCCCCAGCCGTGTTCATCCTAACACATTGACAAACACAGGCGCTCGCCTCAGTCAACAACATGTCGATAGCTTTACACAGACAGCTAGGCGTCCCATCCTGGAGACCTTCTAATCACTGTGTACCAACAACAGCCTCTTGTCTCTCTCTGTTTCTGACATGCACTTGTAGCCTCACTATGCAGTTATACCATATTTTGACTAGGCCCAATAACGTAGATAATTTGTATTTGGATTCTAGTACCATATACCGGTCTGTACCATATACCGGACTACAAAGGGAAATCCAGACGTGAGCTGCCCAGTGATGCGGGCCTACCAGACAAGCTAAATGCCTTTTATGCTCGCTTCGAGGCAAGCAATACTGAAACATGCATGAGAGCACCAGCTGTTCCGGATTACTGTGTGATCACGCTCTCAGTAGCCGATGTGAGCAAGACCTTTAAACAGGTCAACATTCACAAAGCAGCGGGACCAGACGGATTACCAGGACGTGGACTCAAAGGATGCGCGGACCAACTGTCTTCCCTGACATTTTCAAACTCTCCCTGACCGAGTCTGTAATACCTACATGTTTCAAGCAGACCACAGTAGACCCTGTGCCCAAGGAAGCGAAGGTAACCTGCCTAAATGATTACCACCCCGTAGCACTCAAATCGGTAGCTATGAAGTGCCTCCCGGATACCCGAGACTCATACCGCCCCAACAGATCCACAGATGACGCAATCTCAATCGCACTACACAATGCCCTTTCCCACCTGAACAAAAGTGTGTACTTAGTCCCCACCTGTACTCTCTGTTCACCCACAACTGCGTGGCCAAACACGACTCCAACACCATCATTAAGTTTGCTGACGACACA
This sequence comes from Oncorhynchus keta, assembly GCF_023373465.1. Lineage (NCBI taxonomy): Eukaryota > Metazoa > Chordata > Actinopteri > Salmoniformes > Salmonidae > Oncorhynchus > Oncorhynchus keta. The sequence continues at coordinate 32,442,996 of NC_068449.1, read as the reverse complement.
ACAATGGTAGGCCTGATCACAGACAATGATGAGACAGATTATAGGGAGGAGATTAGAGACCTGGCAGTACGGTGCCAGGACAACAACCTCTCCCTCAATGTGAGTAAGACAAAGGAGCTGATCGTGGACTGAAAAGATTTGGCATGGGTCTCCAGATCCTCAAAAGGCTCTACAGCTGCACCATCGAGAGCATCCTGACTGTTTGCATCAACGCCTGGTATGGCTGCTCAGCATCTGACAGTAAGGTGTACAGAGGGTAGTACGTACGGCCCTGTACATCACTGGGGCCAAGCTTCCTGCCATCCAGGACCTATATACCAGGCGGTGTCAGAGGAAAGGCCAAAAAATTGTCAGAACCTCCAGTCACCCAAGTTATAGACTGTTTTCTTTGCTCTCGCATGGCAAGTGGTACGGAAGCGCCAAATCTAGGACCAAAAGGCTGCTTAACAGCTTCTACCCCCAAGCCATAAGACTGCTGAACAATTCATCCCCAGACCCCCCATTTGTTTTGTGCACTGCTGCTACTCGCTGTTTATTATCTATCCATAGTCACTTCACCCCTACCTACATGTACACTGCTGCTACTCACTGTTTATTATCTATCCATAGTCACTTCACCTCTACCTACATGTACACTGCTGCTACTCACTGTTTATTATCTATCCATAGTCACTTCACCCCTACCTACATGTACACTGCTGCTACTCACTGTTTATTATCTATCCATAGTCACTTCACCTCTACCTACATGTACACTGCTGCTACTCACTGTTTATTATCTATCCATAGTCACTTCACCCCTACCTACATGTACACTGCTGCTACTCACTGTTTATTATCTATCCATAGTCACTTCACCCCTACCTACATGTACACTGCTGCTACTCACTGTTTATTATCTATGCATAGTCACTTCACCTCTACCTACATGTACACTGCTGCTACTCACTGTTTATTATCTATGCATAGTCACTTCACCTCTACCTACATGTACACTGCTGCTACTCACTGTTTATTATCTATCCATAGTCACTTCACCTCTACCTACATGTACACTGCTGCTACTCACTGTTTATTATCTATCCATAGTCACTTCACCTCTACCTACATGTACACTGCTGCTACTCGCTGTTTATTATCTATGCGTAGTCACTTCACCTCTACCTACATGTACACTGCTGCTACTCACTGTTTATTATCTATGCATAGTCACTTCACCTCTACCTACATGTACACTGCTGCTACTCACTGTTTATTATCTATGCATAGTCACTTCACCCCTACCTACATGTACACTGCTGCTACTCACTGTTTATTATCTATGCATAGTCACTTCACCTCTACCTACATGTACACTGCTGCTACTCACTGTTTATTATCTATGCATAGTCACTTCACCTCTACCTACATGTACACTGCTGCTACTCACTGTTTATTATCTATCCATAGTCACTTCACCCCTACCTACATGTACACTGCTGCTACTCACTGTTTATTATCTATGCATAGTCACTTCACCTCTACCTACATGTACACTGCTGCTACTCACTGTTTATTATCTATCCATAGTCACTTCACCCCTACCTACATGTACACTGCTGCTACTCACTGTTTATTATCTATCCATAGTCACTTCACCTCTACCTACATGTACACTGCTGCTACTCACTGTTTATTATCTATGCATAGTCACTTCACCCCTACCTACATGTACACTGCTGCTACTCACTGTTTATTATCTATGCATAGTCACTTCACCTCTACCTACATGTACACTGCTGCTACTCACTGTTTATTATCTATCCATAGTCACTTCACCCCTACCTACATGTACACTGCTGCTACTCACTGTTTATTATCTATGCATAGTCACTTCACCTCTACCTACATGTACACTGCTGCTACTCACTGTTTATTATCTATCCATAGTCACTTCACCCCTACCTACATGTACACTGCTGCTACTCACTGTTTATTATCTATGCATAGTCACTTCACTCTACCTACATGTACACTGCTGCTACTCACTGTTTATTATCTATCCATAGTCACTTCACCCCTACCTACATGTACACTGCTGCTACTCACTGTTTATTATCTATCCATAGTCACTTCACCTCTACCTACATGTACACTACTGCTACTCACTGTTTATTATCTATGCATAGTCACTTCACCCCTACCTACATGTACACTGCTGCTACTCACTGTTTATTATCTATCCATAGTCACTTCACCCCTACCTACATGTACACTGCTGCTACTCACTGTTTATTATCTATGCATAGTCACTTCACCTCTACCTACATGTACACTGCTGCTACTCACTGTTTATTATCTATGCATAGTCACTTCACCCCTACCTACATGTACACTGCTGCTACTCACTGTTTATTATCTATCCATAGTCACTTCACCTCTACCTACATGTACACTGCTGCTACTCACTGTTTATTATCTATCCATAGTCACTTCACCTCTACCTACATGTACACTGCTGCTACTCACTGTTTATTATCTATGCATAGTCACTTCACCCCTACCTACATGTACACTGCTGCTACTCACTGTTTATTATCTATGCATATAGTCACTTCACCCCTACCTACATGTACACTGCTGCTACTCACTGTTTATTATCTATGCATAGTCACTTCACCCCTACCTACATGTACACTGCTGCTACTCACTGTTTATTATCTATGCATAGTCACTTCACCCCTACCTACATGTACACTGCTGCTACTCACTGTTTATTATCTATCCATAGTCACTTCACCCCTACCTACATGTACACTGCTGCTACTCACTGTTTATTATCTATGCATAGTCACTTCACCTCTACCTACATGTACACTGCTGCTACTCACTGTTTATTATCTATGCATAGTCACTTCACCCCTACCTACATGTACACTGCTGCTACTCACTGTTTATTATCTATGCATAGTCACTTCACCCCTACCTACATGTACACTGCTGCTACTCACTGTTTATTATCTATGCATAGTCACTTCACCTCTACCTACATGTACACTGCTGCTACTCACTGTTTATTATCTATGCATAGTCACTTCACCCTACCTACATGTACACTGCTGCTACTCACTGTTTATTATCTATGCATAGTCACTTCACCCCTACCTACATGTACACTGCTGCTACTCACTGTTTATTATCTATCCATAGTCACTTCACCCCTACCTACATGTACACTGCTGCTACTCACTGTTTATTATCTATGCATAGTCACTTCACCCCTACCTACATGTACACTGCTGCTACTCACTGTTTATTATCTATCCATAGTCACTTCACCCCTACCTACATGTACACTGCTGCTACTCACTGTTTATTATCTATGCATATAGTCACTTCACCCCTACCTACATGTACACTGCTGCTACTCACTGTTTATTATCTATCCATAGTCACTTCACCCCTACCTACATGTACACTGCTGCTACTCACTGTTTATTATCTATGCATAGTCACTTCACCCCTACCTACATGTACACTGCTGCTACTCACTGTTTATTATCTATGCATAGTCACTTCACCCCTACCTACATGTACACTGCTGCTACTCACTGTTTATTATCTATCCATAGTCACTTCACCTCTACCTACATGTACACTGCTGCTACTCACTGTTTATTATCTATGCATAGTCACTTCACCCCTACCTACATGTACACTGCTGCTACTCACTGTTTATTATCTATCCATAGTCACTTCACCCCTACCTACATGTACACTGCTGCTACTCACTGTTTATTATCTATCCATAGTCACTTCACCCCTACCTACATGTACACTGCTGCTACTCACTGTTTATTATCTATGCATAGTCACTTCACCTCTACCTACATGTACACTGCTGCTACTCACTGTTTATTATCTATCCATAGTCACTTCACCCCTACCTACATGTACACTGCTGCTACTCACTGTTTATTATCTATCCATAGTCACTTCACCCCTACCTACATGTACACTGCTGCTACTCACTGTTTATTATCTATGCATAGTCACTTCACCCCTACCTACATGTACACTGCTGCTACTCACTGTTTATTATCTATGCATAGTCACTTCACCCCTACCTACATGTACACTGCTGCTACTCACTGTTTATTATCTATCCATAGTCACTTCACCCCTACCTACATGTACACTGCTGCTACTCACTGTTTATTATCTATCCATAGTCACTTCACCCCTACCTACATGTACACTGCTGCTACTCACTGTTTATTATCTATGCATAGTCACTTCACCCCTACCTACATGTACACTGCTGCTACTCACTGTTTATTATCTATGCATAGTCACTTCACCCCTACCTACATGTACACTGCTGCTACTCACTGTTTATTATCTATCCATAGTCACTTCACCCCTACCTACATGTACACTGCTGCTACTCACTGTTTATTATCTATGCATAGTCACTTCACCTCTACCTACATGTACACTGCTGCTACTCACTGTTTATTATCTATCCATAGTCACTTCACCCCTACCTACATGTACACTGCTGCTACTCACTGTTTATTATCTATGCATAGTCACTTCACCTCTACCTACATGTACACTGCTGCTACTCACTGTTTATTATCTATCCATAGTCACTTCACCCCTACCTACATGTACACTGCTGCTACTCGCTGTTTATTATCTATGCATAGTCACTTCACCCCTACCTACATGTACACTGCTGCTACTCACTGTTTATTATCTATGCATAGTCACTTCACCTCTACCTACATGTACACTGCTGCTACTCACTGTTTATTATCTATCCATAGTCACTTCACCTCTACCTACATGTACACTGCTGCTACTCGCTGCTTATTATCTATCCATAGTCACTTCACCTCTACCTACATGTACACTGCTGCTACTCACTGTTTATTATCTATGCATATAGTCACTTCACCCCTACCTACATGTACACTGCTGCTACTCACTGTTTATTATCTATGCATAGTCACTTCACCCCTACCTACATGTACACTGCTGCTACTCACTGTTTATTATCTATGCATAGTCACTTCACCCCTACCTACATGTACACTGCTGCTACTCACTGTTTATTATCTATGCATATAGTCACTTCACCCCTACCTACATGTACACTGCTGCTACTCACTGTTTATTATCTATGCATAGTCACTTCACCCCTACCTACATGTACACTGCTGCTACTCACTGTTTATTATCTATCCATAGTCACTTCACCCCTACCTACATGTACACTGCTGCTACTCACTGTTTATTATCTATGCATAGTCACTTCACCCTACCTACATGTACACTGCTGCTACTCACTGTTTATTATCTATCCATAGTCACTTCACCCCTACCTACATGTACACTGCTGCTACTCACTGTTTATTATCTATGTATAGTCACTTCACCCCTACCTACATGTACACTGCTGCTACTCACTGTTTATTATCTATGCATAGTCACTTCACCCCTACCTACATGTACACTGCTGCTACTCACTGTTTATTATCTATGCATAGTCACTTCACCCTACCTACATGTACACTGCTGCTACTCACTGTTTATTATCTATCCATAGTCACTTCACCCCTACCTACATGTACACTGCTGCTACTCACTGTTTATTATCTATGCATAGTCACTTCACCCCTACCTACATGTACACTGCTGCTACTCACTGTTTATTATCTATCCATAGTCACTTCACCCCTACCTACATGTACACTGCTGCTACTCACTGTTTATTATCTATCCATAGTCACTTCACCCCTACCTACATGTACACTGCTGCTACTCACTGTTTATTATCTATCCATAGTCACTTCACCCCTACCTACATGTACACTGCTGCTACTCACTGTTTATTATCTATCCATAGTCACTTCACCTCTACCTACATGTACACTGCTGCTACCTGTTTATTATCTATGCATAGTACACATGTACACTGCTACTCACTGTTTATTATCTATCCATAGTCACTTCACCCCTACCTACATGTACACTGCTGCTACTCACTGTTTATTATCTATGCATAGTCACTTCACCCCTACCTACATGTACACTGCTGCTACTCACTGTTTATTATCTATCCATAGTCACTTCACCCCTACCTACATGTACACTGCTGCTACTCACTGTTTATTATCTATCCATAGTCACTTCACCCCTACCTACATGTACACTGCTGCTACTCACTGTTTATTATCTATCCATAGTCACTTCACCCCTACCTACATGTACACTGCTGCTACTCACTGTTTATTATCTATCCATAGTCACTTCACCCCTACCTACATGTACACTGCTGCTACTCACTGTTTATTATCTATCCATAGTCACTTCACCCCTACCTACATGTACACTGCTGCTACTCACTGTTTATTATCTATGCATAGTCACTTCACCCCTACCTACATGTACACTGCTGCTACTCACTGTTTATTATCTATCCATAGTCACTTCACCCCTACCTACATGTACACTGCTGCTACTCACTGTTTATTATCTATGCATAGTCACTTCACCCCTACCTACATGTACACTGCTGCTACTCACTGTTTATTATCTATGCATAGTCACTTCACCCCTACCTACATGTACACTGCTGCTACTCACTGTTTATTATCTATCCATAGTCACTTCACCCTACCTACATGTACACTGCTGCTACTCACTGTTTATTATCTATGCATAGTCACTTCACCCCTACCTACATGTACACTGCTGCTACTCACTGTTTATTATCTATGCATAGTCACTTCACCCCTACCTACATGTACACTGCTGCTACTCACTGTTTATTATCTATCCATATAGTCACTTCACCTCTACCTACATGTACACTGCTGCTACTCACTGTTTATTATCTATGCATATAGTCACTTCACCCCTACCTACATGTACACTGCTGCTACTCACTGTTTATTATCTATGCATAGTCACTTCACCCCTACCTACATGTACACTGCTGCTACTCACTGTTTATTATCTATCCATAGTCACTTCACCCCTACCTACATGTACACTGCTGCTACTCACTGTTTATTATCTATGCATAGTCACTTCACCTCTACCTACATGTACACTGCTGCTACTCACTGTTTATTATCTATGCATAGTCACTTCACCTCTACCTACATGTACACTGCTGCTACTCACTGTTTATTATCTATCCATAGTCACTTCACCCCTACCTACATGTACACTGCTGCTACTCACTGTTTATTATCTATCCATAGTCACTTCACCCCTACCTACATGTACACTGCTGCTACTCACTGTTTATTATCTATGCATAGTCACTTCACCCCTACCTACATGTACACTGCTGCTACTCACTGTTTATTATCTATCCATAGTCACTTCACCCCTACCTACATGTACACTGCTGCTACTCACTGTTTATTATCTATGCGTAGTCACTTCACCTCTACCTACATGTACACTGCTGCTACTCACTGTTTATTATCTATGCATATAGTCACTTCACCCCTACCTACATGTACACTACTGCTACTCACTGTTTATTATCTATGCATAGTCACTTCACCTCTACCTACATGTACACTACTGCTACTCACTGTTTATTATCTATGCATAGTCACTTCACCTCTACCTACATGTACACTGCTGCTACTCACTGTTTATTATCTATCCATATAGTCACTTCACCTCTACCTACATGTACACTGCTGCTACTCACTGTTTATTATCTATGCATAGTCACTTCACCTCTACCTACATGTACACTGCTGCTACTCACTGTTTATTATCTATCCATAGTCACTTCACCCCTACCTACATGTACACTGCTGCTACTCACTGTTTATTATCTATGCATAGTCACTTCACCCCTACCTACATGTACACTGCTGCTACTCACTGTTTATTATCTATCCATAGTCACTTCACCCCTACCTACATGTACACTGCTGCTACTCACTGTTTATTATCTATCCATAGTCACTTCACCCCTACCTACATGTACACTGCTGCTACTCACTGTTTATTATCTATGCATATAGTCACTTCACCCCTACCTACATGTACACTGCTGCTACTCACTGTTTATTATCTATGCATATAGTCACTTCACCCCTACCTACATGTACACTGCTGCTACTCACTGTTTATTATCTATGCATAGTCACTTCACCCCTACCTACATGTACACTGCTGCTACTCACTGTTTATTATCTATCCATAGTCACTTCACCCCTACCTACATGTACACTGCTGCTACTCACTGTTTATTATCTATGCATATAGTCACTTCACCCCTACCTACATGTACACTGCTGCTACTCACTGTTTATTATCTATCCATATAGTCACTTCACCTCTACCTACATGTACACTGCTGCTACTCACTGTTTATTATCTATCCATAGTCACTTCACCCCTACCTACATGTACACTGCTGCTACTCACTGTTTATTATCTATGCATATAGTCACTTCACCCCTACCTACATGTACACTGCTGCTACTCACTGTTTATTATCTATCCATAGTCACTTCACCCCTACCTACATGTACACTGCTGCTACTCACTGTTTATTATCTATCCATAGTCACTTCACCCCTACCTACATGTACACTGCTGCTACTCACTGTTTATTATCTATGCATAGTCACTTCACCCTACCTACATGTACACTGCTGCTACTCACTGTTTATTATCTATGCATAGTCACTTCACCCCTACCTACATGTACACTGCTGCTACTCACTGTTTATTATCTATGCATAGTCACTTCACCCCTACCTACATGTACACTGCTGCTACTCACTGTTTATTATCTATCCATAGTCACTTCACCCCTACCTACATGTACACTGCTGCTACTCACTGTTTATTATCTATCCCATAGTCACTTCACCTCTACCTACATGTACACTGCTGCTACTCACTGTTTATTATCTATCCATAGTCACTTCACCCCTACCTACATGTACACTGCTGCTACTCACTGTTTATTATCTATCCATATAGTCACTTCACCCCTACCTACATGTACACTGCTGCTACTCACTGTTTATTATCTATCCATAGTCACTTCACCCTACCTACATGTACACTGCTGCTACTCACTGTTTATTATCTATCCATAGTCACTTCACCCCTACCTACATGTACACTGCTGCTACTCACTGTTTATTATCTATGCATAGTCACTTCACCCCTACCTACATGTACACTGCTGCTACTCACTGTTTATTATCTATGCATAGTCACTTCACCTCTACCTACATGTACACTGCTGCTACTCACTGTTTATTATCTATCCATAGTCACTTCACCCCTACCTACATGTACACTGCTGCTACTCACTGTTTATTATCTATGCATAGTCACTTCACCTCTACCTACATGTACACTGCTGCTACTCACTGTTTATTATCTATCCATAGTCACTTCACCCCTACCTACATGTACACTGCTGCTACTCACTGTTTATTATCTATGCATAGTCACTTCACCTCTACCTACATGTACACTGCTGCTACTCACTGTTTATTATCTATCCATAGTCACTTCACCCCTACCTACATGTACACTGCTGCTACTCACTGTTTATTATCTATCCATAGTCACTTCACCCCTACCTACATGTACACTGCTGCTACTCACTGTTTATTATCTATGCATAGTCACTTCACCCCTACCTACATGTACACTGCTGCTACTCACTGTTTATTATCTATGCATAGTCACTTCACCCCTACCTACATGTACACTGCTGCTACTCACTGTTTATTATCTATGCATAGTCACTTCACCCCTACCTACATGTACACTGCTGCTACTCACTGTTTATTATCTATGCATAGTCACTTCACCCCTACCTACATGTACACTGCTGCTACTCACTGTTTATTATCTATGCATAGTCACTTCACCCCTACCTACATGTACACTGCTGCTACTCACTGTTTATTATCTATGCATAGTCACTTCACCCCTACCTACATGTACACTGCTGCTACTCACTGTTTATTATCTATGCATAGTCACTTCACCCCTACCTACATGTACACTGCTGCTACTCACTGTTTATTATCTATGCATAGTCACTTCACCCCTACCTACATGTACACTGCTGCTACTCACTGTTTATTATCTATGCATAGTCACTTCACCCTACCTACATGTACACTGCTGCTACTCACTGTTTATTATCTATGCATAGTCACTTCACCCCTACCTACATGTACACTGCTGCTACTCACTGTTTATTATCTATGCATAGTCACTTCACCCCTACCTACATGTACACTGCTGCTACTCACTGTTTATTATCTATGCATAGTCACTTCACCCCTACCTACATGTACACTGCTGCTACTCACTGTTTATTATCTATGCATAGTCACTTCACCCCTACCTACATGTACACTGCTGCTACTCACTGTTTATTATCTATACATAGTCACTTCACCCCTACTTACATGTACACTGCTGCTACTCACTGTTTATTATCTATGCATAGTCACTTCACCCCTACGTACATGTACACTGCTGCTACTCACTGTTTATTATCTATGCATAGTCACTTCACCCCTACTTACATGTACACTGCTGCTACTCACTGTTTATTATCTATGCATAGTCACTTCACCCCTACCTACATGTACACTGCTGCTACTCACTGTTTATTATCTATGCATAGTCACTTCACCCCCACCTACATGTACACTGCTGCTACTCACTGTTTATTATCTATCCATAGTCACTTCACCCCTACCTACATGTACACTGCTGCTACTCACTGTTTATTATCTATCCATAGTCACTTCACCCCTACCTACATGTACACTGCTGCTACTCACTGTTTATTATCTATGCATAGTCACTTCACCCCTACCTACATGTACACTGCTGCTACTCACTGTTTATTATCTATCCATAGTCACTTCACCTCTACCTACATGTACACTGCTGCTACTCACTGTTTATTATCTATACATAGTCACTTCACCCCTACTTACATGTACACTGCTGCTACTCACTGTTTATTATCTATGCATAGTCACTTCACCCCTACCTACATGTACACTGCTGCTACTCACTGTTTATTATCTATGCATAGTCACTTCACCCCTACCTACATGTACACTGCTGCTACTCACTGTTTATTATCTATCCATAGTCACTTCACCCCTACTTACATGTACACTGCTGCTACTCACTGTTTATTATCTATCCATAGTCACTTCACCCCTACCTACATGTACACTGCTGCTACTCTCTGTTTATTATCTATGCATAGTCACTTCACCTCTACCTACATGTACACTGCTGCTACTCACTGTTTATTATCTATGCATAGTCACTTCACCTCTACCTACATGTACACTGCTGCTACTCGCTGTTTATTATCTATCCATAGTCACTTCACCCCTACCTACATGTACACTGCTGCTACTCGCTGTTTATTATCTATCCATAGTCACTTCACCCCTACCTACATGTACACTGCTGCTACTCGCTGTTTATTATCTATCCATAGTCACTTCACCTCTACCTACATGTACACTGCTGCTACTCGCTGTTTATTATCTATCCATAGTCACTTCACCCCTACCTACATGTACACTGCTGCTACTCGCTGTTTATTATCTATCCATAGTCACTTCACCCCTACCTACATGTACACTGCTGCTACTCGCTGTTTATTATCTATCCATAGTCACTTCACCTCTACCTACATGTACACTGCTGCTACTCGCTGTTTATTATCTATCCATAGTCACTTCACCCCTACCTACATGTACACTGCTGCTACTCGCTGTTTATTATCTATCCATAGTCACTTCACCTCTACCTACATGTACACTGCTGCTACTCACTGTTTATTATCTATCCATAGTCACTTCACCCCTACCTACATGTACACTGCTGCTACTCACTGTTTATTATCTATCCATAGTCACTTCACCCCTACCTACATGTACACTGCTGCTACTCACTGTTTATTATCTATGCATAGTCACTTCACCCCTACCTACATGTACACTGCTGCTACTCACTGTTTATTATCTATGCATAGTCACTTCACCTCTACCTACATGTACACTGCTGCTACTCGCTGTTTATTATCTATCCATAGTCACTTCACCCCTACCTACATGTACACTGCTGCTACTCACTGTTTATTATCTATCCATAGTCACTTCACCCCTACCTACATGTACACTGCTGCTACTCACTGTTTATTATCTATGCATAGTCACTTCACCTCTACCTACATGTACACTGCTGCTACTCACTGTTTATTATCTATCCATAGTCACTTCACCCCTACCTACATGTACACTACTGCTACTCACTGTTTATTATCTATGCATAGTCACTTCACCCCTACCTACATGTACACTGCTGCTACTCACTGTTTATTATCTATGCATAGTCACTTTACCCCTACCTACATGTACACTGCTGCTACTCACTGTTTATTATCTATGCATAGTCACTTCACCTCTACCTACATGTACACTGCTGCTACTCACTGTTTATTATCTATCCATAGTCACTTCACCCCTACCTACATGTACACTGCTGCTACTTACTGTTTATTATCTATCCATAGTCACTTCACCCCTACCTACATGTACACTGCTGCTACTCTCTGTTTATTATCTATCCATATAGTCACTTCACCCCTACCTACATGTACACTACTGCTACTCACTGTTTATTATCTATGCATAGTCACTTCACCCCTACCTACATGTACACTGCTGCTACTCTCTGTTTATTATCTATCCATATAGTCACTTCACCCCTACCTACATGTACACTGCTGCTACTCACTGTTTATTATCTATGCATAGTCACTTCACCTCTACCTACATGTACACTGCTGCTACTCACTGTTTATTATCTATCCATAGTCACTTCACCCCTACCTACATGTACACTGCTGCTACTCACTGTTTATTATCTATCCATAGTCACTTCACCCCTACCTACATGTACACTGCTGCTACTCTCTGTTTATTATCTATCCATATAGTCACTTCACCCCTACCTACATGTACACTACTGCTACTCACTGTTTATTATCTATGCATAGTCACTTCACCCCTACCTACATGTACACTGCTGCTACTCTCTGTTTATTATCTATCCATATAGTCACTTCACCCCTACCTACATGTACACTGCTGCTACTCACTGTTTATTATCTATGCATAGTCACTTCACCTCTACCTACATGTACACTGCTGCTACTCACTGTTTATTATCTATCCATAGTCACTTCACCCCTACGTACATGTACACTGCTGCTACTCACTGTTTATTATCTATCCATAGTCACTTCACCCCTACGTACATGTACACTGCTGCTACTCACTGTTTATTATCTATCCATAGTCACTTCACCTCTACCTACATGTACACTGCTGCTACTCACTGTTTATTATCTATGCATAGTCACTTCACCCCTACCTACATGTACACTGCTGCTACTCTCTGTTTATTATCTATCCATATAGTCACTTCACCTCTACCTACATGTACACTGCTGCTACTCGCTGTTTATTATCTATCCATAGTCACTTCACCCCTACGTACATGTACACTGCTGCTACTCACTGTTTATTATCTATCCATAGTCACTTCACCCCTACCTACATGTACACTGCTGCTACTCTCTGTTTATTATCTATCCATAGTCACTTCACCCCTACGTACATGTACACTGCTGCTACTCTCTGTTTATTATCTATCCATAGTCACTTCACCCCTACGTACATGTACACTGCTGCTACTCTCTGTTTATTATCTATCCATAGTCACTTCACCCCTACGTACATGTACACTGCTGCTACTCTCTGTTTATTATCTATCCATAGTCACTTCACCCCTACGTACATGTACACTGCTGCTACTCACTGTTTATTATCTATCCATAGTCACTTCACCCCTACGTACATGTACACTGCTGCTACTCACTGTTTATTATCTATCCATAGTCACTTCACCCCTACGTACATGTACACTGCTGCTACTCACTGTTTATTATCTATGCGTAGTCACTTCACCCCTACCTACATGTACACTGCTGCTACTCGCTGTTTATTATCTATCCATAGTCACTTCACCTCTACCTACATGTACACTACTGCTACTCACTGTTTATTATCTATCCATAGTCACTTCACCTCTACCTACATGTACACTGCTGCTACTCACTGTTTATTATCTATGCATAGTCACTTCACCTCTACCTACATGTACACTGCTGCTACTCACTGTTTATTATCTATGCATAGTCACTTCACCCCTACCTACATGTACACTGCTGCTACTCACTGTTTATTATCTATGCATAGTCACTTCACCCCTACCTACATGTACACTGCTGCTACTCACTGTTTATTATCTATCCATAGTCACTTCACCCCTACCTACATGTACACTGCTGCTACTCACTGTTTATTATCTATCCATAGTCACTTCACCCCTACCTACATGTACACTGCTGCTACTCACTGTTTATTATCTATCCATAGTCACTTCACCCCTACCTACATGTACACTGCTGCTACTCACTGTTTATTATCTATGCATAGTCACTTCACCCCTACCTACATGTACACTGCTGCTACTCACTGTTTATTATCTATCCATAGTCACTTCACCCCTACCTACATGTACACTGCTGCTACTCACTGTTTATTATCTATCCATATAGTCACTTCACCCCTACCTACATGTACACTGCTGCTACTCACTGTTTATTATCTATGCATAGTCACTTCACCCCTACCTACATGTACACTGCTGCTACTCACTGTTTATTATCTATCCATAGTCACTTCACCCCTACCTACATGTACACTGCTGCTACTCACTGTTTATTATCTATCCATAGTCACTTCACCTCTACCTACATGTACACTGCTGCTACTCACTGTTTATTATCTATCCATAGTCACTTCACCCCTACCTACATGTACACTGCTGCTACTCACTGTTTATTATCTATCCATAGTCACTTCACCCCTACCTACATGTACACTGCTGCTACTCACTGTTTATTATCTATCCATAGTCACTTCACCCCTACCTACATGTACACTGCTGCTACTCACTGTTTATTATCTATGCATAGTCACTTCACCTCTACCTACATGTACACTGCTGCTACTCACTGTTTATTATCTATCCATAGTCACTTCACCCCTACCTACATGTACACTGCTGCTACTCACTGTTTATTATCTATCCATATAGTCACTTCACCCCTACCTACATGTACACTGCTGCTACTCACTGTTTATTATCTATGCATATAGTCACTTCACCCCTACCTACATGTACACTGCTGCTACTCACTGTTTATTATCTATCCATAGTCACTTCACCTCTACCTACATGTACACTGCTGCTACTCACTGTTTATTATCTATGCATATAGTCACTTCACCCCTACCTACATGTACACTGCTGCTACTCACTGTTTATTATCTATCCATAGTCACTTCACCTCTACCTACATGTACACTGCTGCTACTCACTGTTTATTATCTATCCATAGTCACTTCACCTCTACCTACATGTACACTGCTGCTACTCACTGTTTATTATCTATGCATAGTCACTTCACCTCTACCTACATGTACACTGCTGCTACTCACTGTTTATTATCTATGCATAGTCACTTCACCTCTACCTACATGTACACTGCTGCTACTCACTGTTTATTATCTATGCATAGTCACTTCACCCCTACCTACATGTACACTGCTGCTACTCACTGTTTATTATCTATCCATAGTCACTTCACCTCTACCTACATGTACACTGCTGCTACTCACTGTTTATTATCTATCCATAGTCACTTCACCCCTACCTACATGTACACTGCTGCTACTCACTGTTTATTATCTATCCATAGTCACTTCACCTCTACCTACATGTACACTGCTGCTACTCACTGTTTATTATCTATCCATAGTCACTTCACCTCTACCTACATGTACACTGCTGCTACTCACTGTTTATTATCTATCCATAGTCACTTCACCCCTACCTACATGTACACTGCTGCTACTCACTGTTTATTATCTATGCATAGTCACTTCACCTCTACCTACATGTACACTGCTGCTACTCACTGTTTATTATCTATCCATAGTCACTTCACCTCTACCTACATGTACACTGCTGCTACTCACTGTTTATTATCTATCCATAGTCACTTCACCTCTACCTACATGTACACTGCTGCTACTCACTGTTTATTATCTATCCATATAGTCACTTCACCCCTACCTACATGTACACTGCTGCTACTCACTGTTTATTATCTATGCATAGTCACTTCACCTCTACCTACATGTACACTGCTGCTACTCACTGTTTATTATCTATCCATAGTCACTTCACCTCTACCTACATGTACACTGCTGCTACTCACTGTTTATTATCTATCCATAGTCACTTCACCTCTACCTACATGTACACTGCTGCTACTCACTGTTTATTATCTATCCATATAGTCACTTCACCCCTACCTACATGTACACTGCTGCTACTCACTGTTTATTATCTATGCATAGTCACTTCACCTCTACCTACATGTACACTGCTGCTACTCACTGTTTATTATCTATCCATAGTCACTTCACCCCTACCTACATGTACACTGCTGCTACTCACTGTTTATTATCTATCCATAGTCACTTCACCCCTACCTACATGTACACTGCTGCTACTCACTGTTTATTATCTATGCATAGTCACTTCACCTCTACCTACATGTACACTGCTGCTACTCACTGTTTATTATCTATCCATAGTCACTTCACCCCTACCTACATGTACACTGCTGCTACTCACTGTTTATTATCTATGCATAGTCACTTCACCTCTACCTACATGTACACTGCTGCTACTCACTGTTTATTATCTATGCATAGTCACTTCACCCTACCTACATGTACACTGCTGCTACTCACTGTTTATTATCTATCCATAGTCACTTCACCCCTACCTACATGTACACTGCTGCTACTCTCTGTTTATTATCTATCCATAGTCACTTCACCCCTCCCTACATATACACTGCTGCTACTCACTGTTTATTATCTATGCATAGTCACTTCACCCTACCTACATGTACACTGCTGCTACTCACTGTTTATTATCTATCCATAGTCACTTCACCCCTACCTACATGTACACTGCTGCTACTCACTGTTTATTATCTATCCATAGTCACTTCACCCCTACCTACATGTACACTACTGCTACTCACTGTTTATTATCTATCCATAGTCACTTCACCCCTACCTACATGTACACTGCTGCTACTCACTGTTTATTATCTATCCATAGTCACTTCACCCCTACCTACATGTACACTGCTGCTACTCTCTGTTTATTATCTATCCATAGTCACTTCACCCCTACGTACATGTACACTGCTGCTACTCACTGTTTATTATCTATCCATAGTCACTTCACCCCTACCTACATGTACACTGCTGCTACTCTCTGTTTATTATCTATCCATAGTCACTTCACCCCTACCTACATGTACACTGCTGCTACTCTCTGTTTATTATCTATCCATAGTCACTTCACCCCTACCTACATGTACACTGCTGCTACTCTCTGTTTATTATCTATCCATAGTCACTTCACCCCTACCTACATGTACACTGCTGCTACTCACTGTTTATTATCTATCCATAGTCACTTCACCTCTACCTACATGTACACTGCTGCTACTCACTGTTTATTATCTATCCATAGTCACTTCACCCCTACCTACATGTACACTGCTGCTACTCTCTGTTTATTATCTATCCATAGTCACTTCACCCCTACGTACATGTACACTGCTGCTACTCACTGTTTATTATCTATCCATAGTCACTTCACCCCTACGTACATGTACACTGCTGCTACTCACTGTTTATTATCTATCCATAGTCACTTCACCTCTACCTACATGTACACTACTGCTACTCACTGTTTATTATCTATGCATAGTCACTTCACCCCTACCTACATGTACACTGCTGCTACTCGCTGTTTATTATCTATCCATAGTCACTTCACCTCTACCTACATGTACACTACTGCTACTCACTGTTTATTATCTATCCATAGTCACTTCACCTCTACCTACATGTACACTGCTGCTACTCACTGTTTATTATCTATGCATAGTCACTTCACCTCTACCTACATGTACACTGCTGCTACTCACTGTTTATTATCTATGCATAGTCACTTCACCCCTACCTACATGTACACTGCTGCTACTCACTGTTTATTATCTATGCATAGTCACTTCACCTCTACCTACATGTACACTGCTGCTACTCACTGTTTATTATCTATCCATAGTCACTTCACCCCTACCTACATGTACACTGCTGCTACTCACTGTTTATTATCTATCCATAGTCACTTCACCTCTACCTACATGTACACTGCTGCTACTCACTGTTTATTATCTATGCATAGTCACTTCACCTCTACCTACATGTACACTGCTGCTACTCACTGTTTATTATCTATCCATAGTCACTTCACCCCTACCTACATGTACACTGCTGCTACTCACTGTTTATTATCTATCCATAGTCACTTCACCCCTACCTACATGTACACTGCTGCTACTCTCTGTTTATTATCTATGCATAGTCACTTCACCTCTACCTACATGTACACTGCTGCTACTCACTGTTTATTATCTATGCATAGTCACTTCACCTCTACCTACATGTACACTGCTGCTACTCACTGTTTATTATCTATCCATAGTCACTTCACCCCTACCTACATGTACACTGCTGCTACTCACTGTTTATTATCTATCCATAGTCACTTCACCCCTACCTACATGTACACTGCTGCTACTCACTGTTTATTATCTATCCATAGTCACTTCACCCCTACCTACATGTACACTGCTGCTACTCACTGTTTATTATCTATCCATAGTCACTTCACCCCTACCTACATGTACACTGCTGCTACTCACTGTTTATTATCTATGCATATAGTCACTTCACCCCTACCTACATGTACACTGCTGCTACTCACTGTTTATTATCTATCCATAGTCACTTCACCCCTACCTACATGTACACTGCTGCTACTCACTGTTTATTATCTATCCATATAGTCACTTCACCCCTACGTACATGTACACTGCTGCTACTCACTGTTTATTATCTATCCATAGTCACTTCACCCCTACCTACATGTACACTGCTGCTACTCACTGTTTATTATCTATCCATAGTCACTTCACCCCTACCTACATGTACACTGCTGCTACTCACTGTTTATTATCTATGCATATAGTCACTTCACCCCTACCTACATGTACACTGCTGCTACTCACTGTTTATTATCTATCCATAGTCACTTCACCCCTACCTACATGTACACTGCTGCTACTCACTGTTTATTATCTATCCATAGTCACTTCACCCCTACGTACATGTACACTGCTGCTACTCACTGTTTATTATCTATGCATATAGTCACTTCACCCCTACCTACATGTACACTGCTGCTACTCACTGTTTATTATCTATCCATAGTCACTTCACCCCTACCTACATGTACACTGCTGCTACTCACTGTTTATTATCTATCCATAGTCACTTCACCTCTACCTACATGTACACTGCTGCTACTCACTGTTTATTATCTATCCATAGTCACTTCACCCCTACCTACATGTACACTGCTGCTACTCACTGTTTATTATCTATGCATAGTCACTTCACCTCTACCTACATGTACACTGCTGCTACTCACTGTTTATTATCTATCCATAGTCACTTCACCCCTACCTACATGTACACTGCTGCTACTCACTGTTTATTATCTATGCATAGTCACTTCACCCCTACCTACATGTACACTGCTGCTACTCACTGTTTATTATCTATCCATAGTCACTTCACCCCTACCTACATGTACACTGCTGCTACTCTCTGTTTATTATCTATCCATATAGTCACTTCACCCCTACCTACATGTACACTGCTGCTACTCACTGTTTATTATCTATGCATAGTCACTTCACCCCTACCTACATGTACACTGCTGCTACTCACTGTTTATTATCTATCCATAGTCACTTCACCTCTACCTACATGTACACTGCTGCTACTCACTGTTTATTATCTATGCATATAGTCACTTCACCCCTACCTACATGTACACTGCTGCTACTCACTGTTTATTATCTATCCATAGTCACTTCACCTCTACCTACATGTACACTGCTGCTACTCTCTGTTTATTATCTATCCATAGTCACTTCACCTCTACCTACATGTACACTGCTGCTACTCACTGTTTATTATCTATGCATAGTCACTTCACCTCTACCTACATGTACACTGCTGCTACTCACTGTTTATTATCTATGCATAGTCACTTCACCTCTACCTACATGTACACTACTGCTACTCACTGTTTATTATCTATGCATAGTCACTTCACCCCTACCTACATGTACACTACTGCTACTCACTGTTTATTATCTATCCATAGTCACTTCACCTCTACCTACATGTACACTGCTGCTACTCACTGTTTATTATCTATCCATAGTCACTTCACCCCTACCTACATGTACACTGCTGCTACTCGCTGTTTATTATCTATCCATAGTCACTTCACCTCTACCTACATGTACACTGCTGCTACTCACTGTTTATTATCTATCCATAGTCACTTCACCTCTACCTACATGTACACTGCTGCTACTCACTGTTTATTATCTATCCATATAGTCACTTCACCCCTACCTACATGTACACTGCTGCTACTCACTGTTTATTATCTATGCATAGTCACTTCACCTCTACCTACATGTACACTGCTGCTACTCACTGTTTATTATCTATCCATAGTCACTTCACCTCTACCTACATGTACACTGCTGCTACTCACTGTTTATTATCTATCCATATAGTCACTTCACCCCTACCTACATGTACACTGCTGCTACTCACTGTTTATTATCTATGCATAGTCACTTCACCTCTACCTACATGTACACTGCTGCTACTCACTGTTTATTATCTATCCATAGTCACTTCACCCCTACCTACATGTACACTGCTGCTACTCACTGTTTATTATCTATGCATAGTCACTTCACCTCTACCTACATGTACACTGCTGCTACTCACTGTTTATTATCTATCCATAGTCACTTCACCCCTACCTACATGTACACTGCTGCTACTCACTGTTTATTATCTATCCATAGTCACTTCACCCCTACCTACATGTACACTGCTGCTACTCACTGTTTATTATCTATCCATAGTCACTTCACCCCTACCTACATGTACACTGCTGCTACTCACTGTTTATTATCTATCCATAGTCACTTCACCCCTACCTACATGTACACTACTGCTACTCACTGTTTATTATCTATCCATAGTCACTTCACCCCTACCTACATGTACAAATGACCTTGACTAACCCATACCCCCGCACATTGACTTGACTAACCCGTACCCCTGCACATTGACTTGACTAACCCGTACCCCCGCACATTGACTTGACTAACCCGTACCCCCGCACATTGACTTGACTAACCCGTACCCCCGCACATTGACTTGACGAACCCGTACCCCTGCACATTGACTTGACTAACCCGTACCCCAGCACATTGACTTGACTAACCCGTACCCCTGCACATTGACTTGACTAACCCGTACCCCTGCACATTGACTTGACTAACCCGTACCCCCGCACATTGACTTGACTAACCCGTACCCCTGTACATTGACTTGACTAACCCGTACCCCCGCACATTGACTTTACTAACCCGTACCCCCGCACATTTACTTGACTAACCCGTAACCCCTGCACATTGACTTGACTAACCCGTACCCCCGCACATTGACTTGACTAACCCGTACCCCCGCACATTGACTTGACTAACCCGTACCCCCGGACATTGACTTGACTAACCCGTACCCCCGCACATTGACTTGACTAACCCATACCCCTGCACATTGACTTGACTAACCCGTACCCCCGCACATTGACTTGACTAACCCGTACCCCTGCACATTGACTTGACTAACCCGTACCCCTGCACATTGACTTGACTAACCCGTACCCCCGCACATTGACTTTACTAACCCGTACCCCCGCACATTGACTTTACTAACCCGTACCCCGCACATTGACTTTACTAACCCGTACCCCTGCACATTGACTTGACTAACCCGTACCCCGCACATTGACTTTACTAACCCGTACCCCTGCACATTGACTTGACTAACCCGTACCCCCGCACATTGACTTGACTAACCCGTACCCCTGCACATTGACTTGACTAACCCGTACCCCCGCACATTGACTTTACTAACCCGTACCCCCGCACATTGACTCGGTACCCCCTGTTTATAGCCTTGTTATTGATCATTTAATATGATTGCTTTTATTATTATTTTTATTTTAGTTTATTTGGAAAATATTTTCTTATTACTTTCTTGAGCTGCACTGTTGGTTAAGGGCTTGTAAGTAAACATTTCACTGGAAGGTCTACACTGTTGGTTAAGGGCTTGTAAAGTAAACATTTCATTGGAAGGTCTACACTGTTGGTTAAGGGCTTGTAAGTAAACATTTCACTGGAAGGTCTACACTGTTGGTTAAGGGCTTGTAAGTAAACATTTCACAGGAAGGTCTACACTGTTGGTTAAGGGCTTGTAAGTAAACATTTCACTGGAAGGTCTACACTGTTGGTTAAGGGCTTGTAAGTAAACATTTCACAGGAAGGTCTACACTGTTGGTTAAGGGCTTGTAAGTAAACATTTCACAGGAAGGTCTACACTGTTGGTTAAGGGCTTGTAAGTAAACATTTCACTGGAAGGTCTACACTGTTGGTTAAGGGCTTGTAAGTAAACATTTCACAGGAAGGTCTACACTGTTGGTTAAGGGCTTGTAAGTAAACATTTCACAGGAAGGTCTACACTGTTGGTTAAGGGCTTGTAAGTAAACATTTCACAGGAAGGTCTACACTGTTGGTTAAGGGCTTGTAAGTAAACATTTCACTGGAAGGTCTACACTGTTGGTTAAGGGCTTGTAAGTAAACATTTCACAGGAAGGTCTACACTGTTGGTTAAGGGCTTGTAAGTAAACATTTCACTGGAAGGTCTACACTGTTGGTTAAGGGCTTGTAAGTAAACATTTCACAGGAAGGTCTACACTTGTTGTATTCGGCGCATGTGACAAATAACGTTTGATTTGATTTTGGTTAGCTATAGTAAAACAAAAACTAGCAAGCTATCAAAATCCAATCCTTGCTTGATACTTTTAACGTAATATAATGATACAATTTAGACACTGCTGTGACTTTCCCAACAACGTTTGGAATCCTTTGGCAGGCAACCATCACACAGCAATTAGGACGAGACCTCTAGTCAAATGCCTGTCTCTGCCATCCATGCTGGTTTGTTGGCGTGGAGCGCTGCGAAGAAGAGAGCCAATCTCACTCTGTAGTCTGCCGTGGGGGGCGTGTCCTGGCATCCAGTCTGCATTCCAAATGGCACCATATTCCCTATATAGAGCACTGGTTTTAACCAGGGCCATAGGGCTCTGCTCAAAAGCAGTGCACTATATAGGAAATAGACCGCCATTTGGGGACGAAGCCATGGACAGCACAGCCAGGGTGGACCTGGTCCTTCTAGCCTGGCTGCCACTTCCTCGTCCATGACGACACACACCACATCACCATGGAGATGAGATGCGGCCTAGTCTGCCCTGGGCCCTCTTCCATCCCTTCCCTCCATGCTACATTATGCAGAGGCACTCCCGCTAATAAATCTTTTTAGCTAATGCTTTCCAGATGGAAGCAGCATCTCTCTAGTTTAACCTTCCTAAACCCTTCCAAAAAATTCCTCCCACCGCCACCTCCCTACCAATTTATCTGCCTTTGATTGAAATGGCATCAATAACCCCTGGCAATGGTGTGACATCATTACCGTTGGCATATTGTCTTTGGGGCTACAGAAGCTTCCTGGCGGTGAGTACAGTCAGTAAACCTTCTCTGGAGCTATAGTCGCTACAGCATGCATCTGCTGACAGCCTTTAGTCAGAGGTAGAGCCATGGAGGAATATAAGGTTAAATCCCAAATGCCACTCTATTTTCTATAGTAGTGCACCACATAGGGAATAGGGAGCCATTTGGAATGCGCTCATAAGGCTCTGGGCAGAGGTAGAGGCTAGGAGGAATCCCATCCACCGGGCTGTCACTGACTGCAGGTGAGATGTCTCTGTCCAGACCAGCCTGTTATGACTGACGACTGCACTATGACTGAGCTGTGGTATTTACAGTAAGTGCCCCCCCGGCCCATTTACTGCTTTCTGTCCATAAACACAGTCCTCTTCTATCCAATATGTGTCCGTGTTTAAAAGGCATACAGGACGTTTTCCCTGTTGTGTTACTAACCTCACCAACCTCACTGTTTGTTAGCCCTGATCATTACAATGAAACAGTGAGTTAGTCAATTAAGTAGTGATACTGTGTGTCCGTCTATAAAAGATAATGCAATGAATATATTCCAGAAAACGTACATATATTTACACATGTATAGTTCAATTACAAATCTTTGTTGGTGCCACACACACTAAACACTCCCAAAAAAAGTAATTGGCCCATTGATCAGAACAGAAGTAAATTAATTTAAAAAATTGTTTGTGGTCTTTTTGTTGGTCATCAATAAGAAACAAAAATGAACTTTTAATTTGTCTATGATAATCAGTGGTATAAATACATATCTAAAACGCAAAGACTTTATGGATTCCTAGGCCTATGTCCTCATTGACTTTGATGTGAGCTAGCAGACTGCTAATCCATACTATGCTAATGGGGGGAAATGGTAGATATACATGGAATACGTGTTCATTGAATCTAAATAAGTATACACAAGCTATGGAGCTCTGAGTTTAGATTTGTGTAGCTGCGTTAAGTTGTTTTAGTTTCATTGAATGCTTTTTAGACATAGTTAAACATTTAATTCATTTTGTGTCTATGTGCAGATGTAGGCTCTTAATTTGATCCAGTGTGGTACAGCAGGAAAATATTCCTGTAGCAACAGGAAATGTGAAATATTATGTGTATTATAATTTATGGACATTTTCTGTAGGGGTTGATTACATTTTTCGTCAGGCCAAATCCAGTCTGACATTTTAAAGTGGAATTTACAAACTGTAGAAGCCTTTTTACACCTCGAATGCACTACAAGTTTGCATTTCCAATTGTGCAGGAAAATTCTCAGCAACAAAAGATGAATCAAATTAAGATCTTACATCTGTAGTTTCTCGTCACAGCCAGCCACATGGTTATATTTCTCTCAACTTATATGGCTATATTTCTCTCAACTTATATAGTTATATTTCTCTCAACTTATATAGTTATATTTCTCTCAACTTATATGGTTATATTTCTCTCAACTTCTATAGTTATATTTCTCTCAACTTATATAGTTATATTTCTCTCAACTTATATAGTTATATTTCTCTCAACTTATATGGCTATATTTGTCTCAACTTATATGGCTATATTTTCTCTCAACTTATATGGTTATATTTCTCTCAACAAATACTGTTATATTTCTCTCAACTTATATGTTTATATTTCTCTCAACAAATACTGTTATATTTCTCTCAACTTATATGGTTATATTTCTCTCAACAAATACTGTTATATTTCTCTCAACTTATATGGCTATATTTCTCTCAACTTATATGGTTATATTTCTCTCAACAAATACTGTTATATTTCTCTCAACTTATATGTTTATATTTCTCTCAACAAATACTGTTATATTTCTCTCAACTTATATGGTTATATTTCTCTCAACTTATATAGTTATATTTCTCTCAACTTATATGGTTATATTTCTCTCAACAAATACTGTTATATTTCTCTCAACTTATATGTTTATATTTCTCTCAACAAATACTGTTATATTTCTCTCAACTTATATGGTTATATTTCTCTCAACTTACATGGTTATATTTCTCTCAACTTATATGGTTATATTTCTCTCAACTTATATGGTTATATTTCTCTCAACTTACATGGTTATATTTCTCTCAACTTATATGGTTATATTTCTCTCAACTTATATGGTTATATTTCTCTCAACTTATATGGTTATATTTCTCCCAACTTATATGGTTATATTTCTCTCAACTTATATGGTTATATTTCTCTCAACTTCTATGGCTATATTTCTCTCAATTTATATGGTTATATTTCTCTGCAGACGAGAACAGAACAGGTGGCTCACCTTGCCCAAATCCTTGTCTACAGTGGGGTCACTGAGGCAGAGAGAGGATCCTCTAGACCAGAGAACATTTTAGGACACACTGAGCCGCTTCTCAACCTGCTCTCAGAATCTTGATTAAGGAATTACATGGGGGGTTTTGCCAAGTAGCAGAAAGAGATTATCTGACAGTGCAGCTTTCCCTCTCTCACCTGACAGACAGTCCAGCTGAGGTTGCTTCCCCTTGAAGTGGGAAATGGGGCTGTAATGACTGATACTTCCCCTCCTGTTAAAAAAGCCCACTGTGCTGGTGACTGGATCAAAGAGGGGCTCTATCTGTTCGGAGGCTCGCTGGTGAGGAGAGGTCCCTTTGAAAGAGCATGTTTGGTTTGTTTAAGTGTCAGCAGAAGGAGGGAGCAGAGCGGTGAGCTGAGCTCTATGCGGCCTGGGAGCTTGCTCATCAGACTGTGTTCAAAGGGATCTAATGCTACTACTGCTGTAGTACAGTATAGTTGTGGAACAAAGGGCTTTGTTTTGCGGTTTGGCCAGTAGAGGGACCCTTGTCAACAGGAAGATTAGGAAGGAACAATTGCTTCGTCTAGTCTACTTTAACCCTGTATGGAGGAAGGTATAATGAACTCTCACATGCCTCTACCGTGCTTCATCATATCGGCCTGTATCTTAATATTGAATTGTCTTAATTGTTTTTTGTTAATTGATGATTTTTATGTGGATAAGGTTTTAAATGAATGACTAGTTTTGGTACTATGATACTAAATACAATGTTAATGTAATCAATAGGACATGTATTGGTAATCTGTAAACTTTAGCCGTGCTAAAATAAACTAAATGATACATTGATTTGTGTTACAAAATGTGATTCAAATGGATTGAACTGTCATTTCTTTTGTCAACGATCTAACGGAAAAATTCCAACTTGTTTTTATTATTAATAGCATATAAACCACCAATATATTTTGATTAGATAAGTATTCAACCCCCTGAGTCAATACATGTTAGATTCACCTTTGGGCAGCGATGACAGTTGTGAGTCTTTCTGGGTAAGTCTCTAAGAGCTTTGCAAACCTGGATTGTACAATATTTGCTCATTATAAAAATGTTTAAAAAATTCAAGCTCTGTCACGTTGGTTGTTAAACGTCGCAAGACATCCATTTTCAAGTCTTGCCACATATTTTCAAGCTGATTTAAATCAGAACTTTAACTAGGCCTTTCAAGAACTTTTAATGCCGCCTTGGTAAGTAACTCCAGCGCAGATGTGGCCTTGCGTTTTAGGTTATTGTCCTGCTGAAATGTGGATTTGTCTCCCCGTGTCTGTTGACTTATTTCAAACAGGACACATGTTTTGGAATATTTCTATTCTGTACAGGCTTCCTTCTTTTCACTCTGTCATTTAGGTTAGTATTGTGGAGTAACTACAATGTTGTTCATCCATCCTCAGTGTTCTCCTATCACAGCCATTTAACTCTGAAACTGGTTTAAAATCACCATTGGCCTCATGGTGAAGTCCCTGAGCAGTTTCCTTCCTCACTGTCAACTGAGTTAAGAAGGACCCCTGTATCTTTGTAGTGACTGGGTGTATTGATACACCACCCAAAGTGTAATTAATAACACCATGCTCAAATAGGATATTCAATGTCTGCTTTAAAAATGGTTTTACCCATCTACCAATCTGTGTTTGAAATGCACTGCTTGACTGAGGGACCTTACAGATAATTGTATGTGTGGGGTACAGAGATGAGGTAGTCATTCAGAAATCATGTTAAACACTATTGCACACCGAGTTAGTCCATGCAACTTGTTATCTGACTTGTTAAGCAATGTTTTACTCCTGAAGTTATTTGGGCTTTGCTATAATACAAGGATTTATTGACTCAAGACATTTACATTTTCAGGCTGTAACACAACAGCATGTGGAAAAAGTCAAGGGTTGTGAATACTTGTTGTATATCTTCTCAAACGCTGTTGAAGAATGAGTATTTAGTTGAAGTCACAGCATGTTAATGAATACTTCCACACTTCCATGCCTACACCTGTATGTGATAGGTGTTAGCTCCTCCACATGAGACAGCAGGGCTCATCTCATCTGAACTATCCACGTGTAGATAGACAGCAGGCCCGTGTGTCTGTGCTGTGTCTGTCTGCTGTCATACTCCTCACCTGCATCTTTGGCGTCTCCAACCAAATGTTACCTCAGATCTTTTATTCCCCTCATGAATCTTTTACAATACCCATCTGTACGGTGCCGTACGCCACAGACCAAACCCCACTATTGTCCTGCTCCTAACCCTGGCAGGCTGGCTCCTCTCTCCCCTCGCCGCTCTTCCACTCTGGCTAACCAACAGCCTCCATATGTCGCCTTAATGGATTTCCCCAGGAAAATAAGGAGGATGTGGAGGGCTGAGGGCTTTAAAGCAGCAGTGGGGAGGTGAGGTGGGAGAGGAAGGGGGGAAGGCTTTGGGGAGCGTGCAGGCTGACGTGAGGGCGGGTGGGTCAGGGGGAACTGCTATAAAGAACATCTTGGTACAGTTAGGACATCTCTTTCACTGAAGCCTGGGAGAGGATTATGATTCCGGGGCAGCGTGTCGCATTTGTCTTCATTTTGTCTGACTGTCTTCATGCGTTATTATTAGTGGCTGTCAGAAGGGGCTGAGCAAGGGGAGGAAAGAAGGAGGCTTTGCATGCTGTAGACCCCAGACACTACAGGCTGAGCGAGAGAGAGAGAGAGAGAGAGAGAGAGAGAGAGAGAGAGAGAGAGAGAGAGAGAGAGAGAGAGAGAGAGAGAGCGAGAGAGCGAGAGAGCGAGCGAGAGAGACTGGTGGTGATGGTGGTGGCCGAGGGAAACAGTGGTTGATTAGAGAACCACCCCAGACAGTCAGGACAGTATATGACACCTCTTTTAAATATGTTCCCAGTTCCGTAGGGAGATGTATCAAGGTCAGTAGGCTTTACAGCTACTGTAACAGAGCAGAGGGGAGGTCCTGTTCCTATTACACTTCCTGCTGCTCTGCTGGTGATGCTACCATTCCTCTGTTTTTATAGACCACACGCTTGTGGTTCTGAGGTGATTGAAACGGTTAACATCTTCGCAAAAAAAAACACGTCCCCACCGACGTGATCCGTATGACTGCAGTGTATAAGGTATTTCATTCAACTTTCCTTTCACTCAAAACACAGGTTTGTGTGAGTACACAACGTTTCCCACTCAACCTGAGGTGGAGGAGGGAGCAGTTTAAGATTATGTTGCTCAGGCAAACATCTTGTTAGGAGAACTCTCTTTAGTTTCCTCTTAACAATAGCATACTTTTAGCTCGGTTAACAATAACAGTCTATTTAACTGTCTCATAGAAACCACATGATAAAGTAAATAGCTTGCTTAGTTGACCCAGAACAACCACATAGTAGATATTCTATAGCATGCATCTTTCTCTTCAAAATATTTTGCAATAGTTTGTGGTTGGAATGTGAAACCACTCATTTCCCTCAGCTTCTAACAGTTAAAGTCTAGCTAGTAAAATGGTTGAACACTGTATTTAACCACTGTCTCTAGCAGGCGAATTTCCAACACAGAAATAGCCAGTAGTGACTCAATAGTGAGTCACTGGAGTCTGAAGTGGTACCGAAGTTTCACAAAGAATGTAAAGACTGTTGTGCACCAGTGATTGGCTCATGATCTCAGGCCGAGGGGGAAACAGTCAAGTCAGTCACAACTAAAAGCTCGCCAGATTGGCCGTAGACTGAGTGAGCGTTAAGGTTAAGCTTTAGCCAAAACTCCCTTGGAGTTTGGAGGGAAGAAGGCTAGCTAACGCCAGACGAGACCTGTAGTCTGAACCATGGCCTACTTCTCTGATGCTCTGACGCTCAGCTCCACTCCGGGCTACGCCAGACCCTACGTTTACGAGGAGTGTTTTTTGAGGGAAAACATCAAATGTCATTAACGACGAGCGTCAATAAAACCCAAGGAGGTCTGTGTTGTGGGTATTGTAAGCAGAGTGGCTGGCTGTGTTTGACATGTCGGCTACAGCTGAATGTGGTTCCTCATGAAAGGTCTATAAAAGCTGTTCATACAGACAATCCTCTAGTGCAGGCCATGTTTCATGCAATTAAAACCCAACATTAGTTCCATAAGCAGTAGGGGGCTCTCATTCCAGCCAAATCAAGATGGAGCCGGGAGCAGTTTACGATTCCTAGATGACAAATTCAAAAGTGCTATAAAACAGTAGGCTAGAATGTTCAGATCGGATGCCGAACTAAACAGAGGAATAACATGGTAGAAGGGTCGATCATAAGAACAAACTCTCCCACCAAACATAACTGAGACACTTGCTCTCCTTAACTTCTTCACAAACCCCTTTTTCTACACGGGTAAATATAACCAGATTTAGATTCTCCGGTACTTTTGTATACTCTTTAGCCAGTAGTTCTGAAAGTAGCGCTCGCGAACCAAAAGTGGTCCCCGAAAATTGTATACTACTACGACACATATGTGCAGATACGGGCACCACATCATTGCTCTCTCTGTTGCCTCTGCTAGCTATCACGCAAATGGCGAAGGGCTGAAACTCATTGCCTGGAACTCGAATTGCTAGCCCATGTGGGGGAACATTTGGGGAAAATGGCACAGCACAGCCTCCAGAAACACAGTCGCCTACAAACTAGAGATTTGGTGGCTAATTGAGGGAAGACAGTAATTCTTCTCATAGATGATGCATGTATGAACTACACAGTTACACATCCAGCCCAAAGCGGGAGCTTTAAAAATACCTAGTAGTCGTCAAAGTTCCAGTCTTTAATCAGGGGGAAAGATAGGATGAGAGAGAAACAAAGGGAAACAACGAACAATGCTGCCTGCAAAAAGCCATGTCAAAGAACAGTAACAGTGAGGACTATGAGATCAGATCAGAGAGCTGGAAGTTAGTTTTTCTGTGCTCTAATCACCTTGTAGACAGGAGAGCAGTACCTCCTCTCCCCTCTCCCACCCCAGGGCCCCTAGGGGCCCCCATCGCCAGCTGCTCCCTCCCCTGCCTTTCCTTCTCAGCTAAGTGCACTGGCTCCTGGCCCACACCTCTCTGCACTGCTCCAGTCAAAGTGCAAAGGCGCAAAACTATGGAGGCGTTCCCATTTCATTAATGACAATTTCACTCCGAATGTGTATAATTATGAGAAGTGACTCACTGAGGGTTAGGGTAATGTTTTTGGAAGGGAAAGGATTCATCGAGACAAAAACTCTCTGTGGCACTGGCAAGGCAAAACAATAGGCACACCTTTTCCATACAGTCCCAAACAGAGATATTAGGAATTAAATTCATTTCACAGCAATAGGTAGTTAATATGTGGTTAATAAATCACTGTTTGTAACAAATAGTTATACTAAAACACAATGCTTGAAACTCACAACTCACACTATGCCTGAATAAAGTCAGGGCCATTCTAAAAAACAAATCAATTCCATTTTCTCTTCCTTAATGACCCAAGCTGTATTGTCCCCACCCCAGAGTTCATGTTTCCTTCATGTCCATGGTGGGTATAGTTCTAACAAGCCTCCTCAGTCAGACCTAATGCCATTAAGCTCAGATTGACAGTGTTTCATAATCAATAACAACAAGTCTCCGATGAGAGAACCTCTGAACCTACTGTTGCTGCTGCTGGTGTACCTGCATCTATTACCTTCCGCCATTCATATTTTAATTCAATATATTTAAACGGAAACGAATACATGCATTCATTTTGGTGCATTTTGTATTTAAAAGTACAGTTTATGGAGCATAATGCGTCCTCTGTAATGCATTCATATGATACGGATAATATAGACCTACTTATTTGCCTGGTAACAATCCAAAATAAAGCTTACCTCCGAAAATCAATACAAACATACATTTTCGTGGTCCTTCTGTAGCTCAGTTGGTAGAGCATGGCGCTTGTAACGCCAGGGTAGTGGGTTCGATTCCCGGGACCACCCATACGTAGAATGTATGCACACATGACTGTAAGTCGCTTTGGATAAAAGCGTCTGCTAAATGGCATATATTATTTTCTGATGGAGAAAGCATGGACTGTAATTAACGTGGGTGTCATTTTAGGCTGTTGATGTGTCCCTCCCAGCAGCAGCAGGTACTGAGAAAGAGAGGAGGGTGGAGGGGGGTGAGAGAAGAAAAGCCTCCCGTCTCCTTTACAGTAAAACCTCCTATTAATCCACATGCTCACAAGTTATAATGAAATTATTCAATGGGATCCAATTCCCTTAGTGGCAACACAACGACGGAACAGAGCAATGAGAGGATTAATTTCCTACTGGAAGGATTTGGGCTCAGTATTTGGAGATGGAGGTTTACATTTCCCCTCTCGTTATTAGAAAGTCAGACGCTCTGTTGAGAAGACATCCTCCCTCCCAGCCTCCCGTATGTGTGTGTGTCCCATCGTCTCAGCTCAACTCTTTTGAATACCCCCCTCTCTTTCAGAAGCAGATAGATATATAATCCCACAGACTTCTCATTGTGGTGTTCATTCGTTTGTCATTTGGTTTATAATGCTCCAGTGTTTTGGGAGATCAGACATTGTCAGGGATTGGGAACGCACCATGGATACATTTTTCTGCTCCGAGCCGCCCGCCTGACTGTTGCTGTTGTTGTAAATCTCAAAGTAACTCATTCAAATGATCAAATAGTGTTGTGTGTGGTGTTATGCCACTGATCTGTGGGAGAATACTAATGCTGAGGAGGAGAAGACATGATCTACTCACTGTCAACACGACAGTTTTACAAATACTACACGAAAACATGGTCAAACGTTAATTGCAAGATGCGACAGTACTGTCATAACAAAATGTACAATAACTACAAGACATAAGATCTAAAGTAAATTCCAGAGTAAATTCCAATTATAATTTACAGTTTAAGTCGGAAGTTTACATACACCTTAGCCAAATACAATTAAAGTTTTTCACAATTCCTGACATTTAATCCTAGTAAAAAATGATGATATCATTTTCTGGAATTTTCCAAGCTATTTAAAGGCACAGTCAACTTAGTATATGTAAACTTCCGACCCACTAGAATTGTGATACAATGAATTATAAGTGAAATAATCTGTCTGTAAGCAATTGTTGGAAAAACATATTGTGTCATGCACAAAGTAGATGTCCTAACCGACTTGCCAAAACTGTAGTTTCTTAACAAGAAATGTGTGGATTGGTTGAAAAACAAGTTTTTGTGACTCCAACCTAACTGTATGTAAACTTCCAACTTCAACTGTAGGTGTTCCTTTTGTCCAGGTGGGAAAGGGCAGTGTGGAGGGCAATAGAGACTGCATCATATGTGGATCTGTTGGGGCGGTATGCAAATTGGAGTGATCAATAGGACTGTAAAGTTCCCAAATGTAAGAAGACTCCTGTGGTATTGACATATTTGCAGAAATCCATTCAGGTGGCCTTTGGCGTTTGAGTTCTAACGATCTAAAGTTGAGTTGTTGCAACTGCCTGTAAACACACAGACCAGTTCAAAGTGAATGATGTGTCAAATGGCTTGATTTCATAAAGGCCTACTGTAGCTCTGGTTGGCTATGGTGCACCAGTCTGCATAGACTCCGGTCCTGGATGAGACAAATGTTTTTATTCGTTTTTATTTACTGCAGTGCATATTAATTGCCACTTTCCCACTCTATATTGTTATAACATTTTCACAAATACCTTAGTCTACGTAATTCCCAAACATTCAAAGAATTTATGAAAACATGGAAATGACTAAATATAAGGGTTCTCTTGTCAGATATTTATTTTTATTTTTATTATTATTTTTTTTTACCCCCTTTTCTCCCCAATTTCGTGGTATCCAATTGTTAGTAGTTCCTATCTTGTCTCATCGCTACAACTCCCGTACGGCCTTGTGAGAGTCGAAGGTCGAAAGCCATGCGTCCTCCGAAACACATCCCAACCAAGCCGCACTGCTTCTTAACACAGCGCGCATCCAACCCGGAAGCCAGCCGCACCAATGTGTCGGAGGAAACCGTGCACCTGGCAACCTGGTTAGCGTGCACTGCGCCCGGCCCGCCACAGGAGTCGCTAGTGTGCGATGAGACAAGAATATCCATACCGGCCAAACCCTCCCTAACCCGGACGAAGCTTGGCCAATTGTGCGTCGCCCCATGGACCTCCCGGTCACGGCCGGCTGCGACAGAGCCTGGGCTTGAACCCAGAGTCTCTGGTGGCACAGCTAGCACTGCGATGCAGTCAGATCATTTTTTTGTGTATATGAACAGATTTGAATAAGATTTCATGTTGCTAAAATGCTGTCAGTTCCACTTTAAGAACCCCTGCTCGTTCTATGACTTACCAGGTGTGGGCGGCAGGTAGGCCAGTGGTTAGAGCGTTGGGCCAGTAACCGAAAGGTTGCCAGATTGAAACCCCGAGCTGACAAGTTAAAAATCTGTCATTCTTATTAGCAAGGCAATAAACCCACTGTTCCCTGGGCGCCATGGATGTTGATTATGGTAGTCTGACTCAGAGGGGTTGGGTTAAATGCGGAAGACACATTTCCCTCAATATTAGGAAGTGGTTCTTAATGTTTTGTAAATTCAGGGTACAGATACCATATCTTTGTTCGAGCTAGTGTCTCACAGCAGGAAAATAATCCTGCAGCAACTTGAAATGTGAATTATAATGCAGAAGATCATAATGACATTATTTTTAGGGGTTGATCCATTTTTCATTTGGGCATAACAAGTCTGACATTTTTAAGAGGAAATTACACCCTTTAGAAACATAACATTCCTGCAACAACAGGATGATCAAATTAAGATACGGCATCTGTATAGAGAGTTTGACAGAGAGAGCGCATTCTGGGGGACGACACGACTAGGTTAGTAGTTTAACAAGTTCAAATGCAATTCAATTGAGAAGAAATTGAGGGGAAAGTCATTCTAGCCGAGAACTGCAGCCTGATCTGAGATCTGAAGTAAATCTGAAGGCCATTAGATTGATGTTTTAATTTGTATCCCTGTGCTCCCTTCCCTTCCCTTATTGTTGGGTCTGAGTCATATCAGGAGGTGTGTAATCTGCACAGCTGCTCAGACCTGGGGATGGAGTATGGAGAGTAAGTGAAAGAGAGAGAGAGAGAGAGAGAGAGAGAGAGAGAGAGAGAGAGAGAGAGAGAGAGAGAGAGAGAGAGAGAGAGAGAGAGAGAGAGAGAGAGAGAGAGAGAGAGAGAGAGAGAGAGAGAGAGAGAGAGAGAGAGAGAGAGGAGAGAGAGAGAGAGAGAGAGAGAGAGAGAGAGAGAGAGAGAGAGAGAGAGAGAGAGAGAGAGAGAGAGAGAGAGAGAGAAATATAGCTAGGGAGGAGAAAGAGAGAGAAGGAGGGAAGGGGTTGTTAAGGGGGCTCTTTTGGGAAGGTGCCCCGGCTCTCGACGCAGAGCAAAGCTGTTTAAATTCTGCAGGTATTTCAAGGTTGTTATCTATTTCAGATCAACAGTGCGGGTCAGGGTTCAGGGCTGCCAGAGTTTCCCCAATCCTCCCAAGGCCCCTGATTGACAGCAATCAGCATCTCCTCGCCATCACTCGGGGAACAAAGTGAGGGTCAAGACAGCGGGCGATTTCATCTGTCATTTTTAATTATCCAAATGATATTCACAGACAAAACCTTTCGCCATCCGTCAGGGCATCACATTACCATAGACAATGTTTGTTTAAAGACTGGCCTATAAAATCAAACAATTATGAATGCAGACAAGCCCTTGCTATTGACTGCATAAATAATAAGGGCCCTGTTTTTTCCCCCTCTCTGTCCGAATTCCCATTGCTAATGAAGGGTGGGTCTGGGCATGGGGGCTGCACAGGAAGTATAGAGGAGGGCTGGTAATCAGAATGCCTGGCTCGACGTTCGACATTGATCTTTTACTCCTCAAGATTCTAGCCTGACGTCAGGTCATGCTGCCACAGGAGCCATGGTGAAATAGAGATTAAATCACACCTCAGTGCTGTGCCAGCTACCGTTATGTAAAATCCATACTATATGTGTGTGTGTGTATGTGTGTGTGTGTGTGTGTGTGTGTGTGTGTGTGTGTGTGTGTGTGTGTGTGCCTGGATATGTAAACAATGACCTGTCTTTAGTTTACTGCTTCTGTTACATTTCCCTCATAATAAAGCCTCATAAAGTACTTATTTGTACTTCCTCTCTGTTTAACTGACTTGACAAAGAGTTACTAGCCACCTGTAAGGAGCTGCCTCTTAGAAGACACTTGCAGAAGGCTGTACGCAGCTCACACCTTTCACACCTGCCTTCCTACGACACCTGCACCCAGCTCACACCTGCATACCCATCATACCTGTATCCCATCACACCTGCCTTCCTACGACACCTGCACCCAGCTCACACCTGCATACCTATCATACCTGTATCCCATCACACCTGCATACCTATCATACCTGTATCCCATCACACCTGCCTTCCTACGACACCTGCACCCAGCTCACACCTGCATACCTATCATACCTGTATCCCATCACACCTGCCTTCCTACGACACCTGCACCCAGCTCACACCTGCATACCCATCATACCTGTATCCCATCACACCTGCCTTCCTACGACACCTGCACCCAGCTCACACCTGCATACCTATCATACCTGTATCCCATCACACCTGCATACCTATCATACCTGTATCCCATCACACCTGCCTTCCTACGACACCTGCACCCAGCTCACACCTGCATACCTATCATACCTGTATCCCATCACACCTGCCTTCCTACGACACCTGCACCCAGCTCACACCTGCATACCCATCATACCTGTATCCCATCACACCTGCATACCTATCATACCTGTATCCCATCACACCTGCATACCTATCATACCTGTATCCCATCACACCTGCATACCCATCATACCTGTATCCCATCACACCTTCATACCCATCATACCTGTATCCCATCACACCTGCATACCCATCATACCTGTATCCCATCACACCTGCATACCTATCATACCTGTATCCCATCACACCTGCATACCCATCATACCTGTATCCCATCACACCTGCATACCTATCATACCTGTATCCCATCACACCTGCATACCCATCATACCTGTATCCCATCACACCTGCATACCTATCATACCTGTATCCCATCACACCTGCATACCCATCATACCTGTATCCCATCACACCTGCATACCTATCATACCTGTATCCCATCACACCTGCATACCCATCATACCTGTATCCCATCACACCTGCATACCCATCATACCTGTATCCCATCACACCTGCATACCCATCATACCTGTATCCCATCACACCTGCATACCTATCATACCTGTATCCCATCACACCTGCATACCTATCATACCTGTATCCCATCACACCTGCATACCCATCATACCTGTATCCCATCACACCTGCATACCTATCATACCTGTATCCCATTACACCTGCCTTCCTACGACACCTGCACCCAGCTCACACCATCATACCTATCATACCTGTATCCCATTACACCTGCCTTCCTACGACACCTGCACCCAGCTCACACCTGCATACCTATCATACCTGTATCCCATTACACCTGCCTTCCTACGACACCTGCACCCAGCTCACACCTGCATACCTATCATACCAGTATCCCATCACACATGCCTTCCTACGACACCTGCACCCAGCTCACACCTGCATACCTATCATGCCTGTATCCCATCACACCTGCATACCCATCATACCTGTATCCCATCACACCTGCATACCCATCATACCTGTATCCCATCACACCTGCATACCTACGACACCTGTACTCTGGATCCACCATCCATCTGCTGCACATCAATAACACCTGTGTTGGTCTGCCTTCCATTCCTAACCTGAACCCCGTGGACCTCAGAGCACATCTGTACCCAACATCTCACTACGGCGCACCTCTGACCCATTGGACTGTCAGCGATTCATTTCACATGGAACACACTGAAATATTATCATAATCGTTACATTTGACATCTGTCTGTCTGTCTGTCTGTCTTTGTGTCTGTCTGTCAGAGGCCCATCCAGATCCTGCATCGAAATGAACCACTCATCATCAGTTGGTTGAGAAGAAGCCGGTGGCGAGCTGGACTGGGCTCACTGTGTGTGTGTGTGCGCGTGTGTGTGTGTGTGTGTGTGTGTGTGTGTGTGTGTGTGTGTGTGTGTGTGTGTGTGTGTGTGTGTGTGTGTGTGTGTGTGTGTGTGTGTGTGTGTGTGTGTGTGTGTGTGTGTGTGTGTGTGTGTGTGTGTGTGTGCGTGTGGGTATGTAAATTCCCCTCCCATTATGTTATGCAATGTAGTGAACCACAGCAAGAAGGGCTCTGACATGTTTGCTTTCAACAGCACATTAGTAAACAAAAGAATAACTATCAAGTATGGGAGACAGCGGCTTTCAACGAGCTGAGATAAAAGCATGGAGTGGTGACCCTTTACACTGCAGAGAGAGAGCAAAACATCAGACCTGCTTTTCTACCAGCAGAATGTGTTACATGGAGATGACTGATAAAAAAAAAAACATGACAGATGAAAATCCATGCGCAGTTTGTGTGTGGTTGGTTGACAGGGCCATTTCAAATTGAATTTGACAAAAATGTCTCAATAATCTACCATCACTGCAAGCCGATCACGACTGAGACGTTGTTACACCTCTGTGCCATGGCCACCTGCAATTATTGAGTGTTAACTGGAATTAATGCATATGCTCAGACCCGGGTGGGATATGAAAAGACAACAACAGTGGCTTTATATGACAACGTGAGAGGTAGCAAGTAGAGACTCCGTACTGCAGTCGTAGTTAACATTCGTAGGGCTGGGGATAGAATGAATGGTGCTTCTAGGACTGCCACCTCCATTCTCTAGCTCCATAGATAAGCAGTATAAATGGCATGTGGGTGTGACAGAGACACAGTGGAGCTGCCTGGGCTCGATGTAATGGCTCACATTCCTAGACTGTTTTGTTTGGGGGCCAGACCGGAGCACAAAGGCCAGCTTCAGGACTTTCCCAATTAACCTCTGGCTTTATCGCTTCCCAACAAGAGGAACAATGGCCATACGAACCGCGGTCAATAGAGAGAGCAGTGATAGACAGAGGAGTTCTGCATGATCTGTGGAGAGGAGAGGAGAGGGGAGAGGAGGAGAGGAAAGAAGAGGAGAGGAGAGTAGAGGGGAAAAGAGGAGAGGAGAGGAGAGGAGAGGAGAGGAGAGGAGAAAAGAGAGTCTGGATCTGTCTCTGGCACAGGGAGGAGGAGGAGGAGGAGGAAAATGCCTCCATCCACTTTGTCTTTTTCTTTCCCTCTAAGTAGGCCTACAAACCGAAACTGTTCTGAGCGGCTGCTCAACAACAACAGAGGCATAGAGCCATAATGGCGATTTTTTTCCCCCGAATCACAAATCAACCTGCGATTACAACTTGTGACAGCTGCACACAGACGGGCCTCAAACACACAGCCCGGCTCCTCCTTGATGTTATGCAAATGTAAACAGCTGTCGTTTCTAAAGCAGGCGTCTTTCTCTCCTTCCGCCGGTGTGGAGATGGAAGGGGTTTGAAAACGAAGGGCTTTTTGAAACAGAGCCCCATTATCACACAAGTCTGACTCGCTGAAAACAACAAACGCCACAAAGCTAACCAAACAAGAGGGAGAGAAAAAACAACGCCAGGAAAGAAGTCAAGATGAAAGATTTGACAGATTTGTGTGTTGGACCTTAAGGTGTGTGGCATATTAAGGCGTGTTGGGTGTCCTGTCCCCCTTGCCCTCCACAGGTGCTGATAGAAGCTGGGAGTCTTTCTACTCTTTACAACAGCCTTTCTGTAATTAGGAGTCCTTCTGTCTGGCCCTCACTACACTCTGCCTCTCATTCATCTACAAACAACACATGCTGTTGATTCTCGATCATTTAAAGAGACATCAAACCCGGCTTCTTTTGATAACTCCCAACAAAGAGCAATTTTGCATATTGAGGATCTTCAACTTCTCTGCATTACGCTTATGCATGTATGAGTGAGAGTGCTTACTACCCTCAAGCAATGATTACTTTAAAAAAGTATATCCTTCACATTCTGTCACAAGAAACAACAGACAACAAGTGAGACAGATCTGTTTCATCTCAGCAGGGATAAGGGTGTAGTGTGATGACTCATTCCGAAGGCAAGAGGAGTCTCGGACTGAACAGAGATCATTGTGGGAGGGGGGAGTTTGGGGTCCGGGGGGGCGGTGAAGGTCAAGGCACCCTCCATTTTCAATTATGCAATAACGATTGAAGAGAGAGAGAGAAAGGGAGGAATTGAGTACCAGTCAAAGGTTTGGACACACCTACTCATTCAAGGGTTTCTCTTTATTTGACTATTTTCTACATTGTAGAATAGTAGTGAAGACATCAACACTATGAAATAACAAATTAACTTATAACAAGGCACATCTGTTAATTGAAATGCATTCCAGGTGACTACCTCATGACGCTGGTTGAGAGAATGCCAAGAGTATGCAAAACTGTCATCAAGGCAAAGGGTGACTACTTTGAAGAATCTCAAAATATAAAATGTATTTTGATTTGTTTAACACGTTTTTGGTTATACATGGTGAGAGAGAGCAGACAGACGGACGGACGAACAGACAGACAGACAGACGGACGGACTGACAGACAGACAGACAGACAGACTGTGAGAGAGAGAGAGAGAGAGAGAGAGAGAGAGAGAGAGAGAGAGAGAGAGAATGAAAAGAGAGAGGCATCCACCCACAATCCACCCCTTACTCTCTTCCACCCACACCAGAGATTTTACCCTTCAGACGGAGGCGAGTCCTTTTATAATGCTTTTAAAATTTAACCAACGTATAATTTATCTCATGCAAAACTATTACGGGCCAGTGATATCAATGCTACTATTTAGTCTGTGTGTTTCATCCCCCCCACTCTATCTGCCAGAGGACATGTCCCATTGCTGTTAATGACCTATTGCTGCTGTCACATCCAATCCAGCCCACTGACTGGAGAGATGACAACACACAGTGGGAGACGACAAAACGGTCAACACACTGTCCCTGAGCGCTGTCATTTCCCCCCTCTCCTCTCCTTCAGCCTCTCCTCTCCTCTCCCCTCATTGCTTCTCTTCTCTCCTTTCCTCCTCGCTCCTCTCCACTCCTCTATTCTCCCCTCTCCTCTATGGCTGCTGCTGGCCTCTCTCCAGCCAGGGAGGGGGAGACACTGGGAGGAATTCTGCTGAGGAGGAGCCATTACCGGGACCACAATGCCACAGAGATAGAGAGACTATTTTGGACAGTGATTGGCCAGGGCCCCACAGAGACAGACACAGAGTGAGTCTCGCTCACTGTCACCCCCAAACACACAGCATTCCATCTTGCTGCTACAACTACACACACACCTTAACATTGACCTGAACACACACACACCTTAACTCAGCCTTCTATAGCTACACACACACCTTCCATAAACAAGCTCAATCTCTGCCCTCCCTGATTAGCACCAGTGGGTCTGTTTAGGCTACATGACTATGGCGTTACTGTAGCTCGACACCTTCGTGAATAGTTCCAATATGTTAGCAAAGAGAAAAACGACTTTTAAAACGCCACAACAGCGAAGGCACCCCAAAACCTGTCTTCTCTGTAACGTCTGAGATGGGGGTAGAGGGGAGTAGGGGACGGTGGGAAAAAGCAAAGGGCTTCCTTCCGGCACGAAGATCGGGGGCAGCTGCCAACCTCTGCTGATCTCCGCATATGAAATCAGTTCATTGATTATTTTGGATTGACAAAACTTGTTTGTCAACCAATTCAATGTTTTTGGGCCTGAAAACAAAAAGACCATAGAAGGCTTGTTTGAATGCAGCCCCGTGTTCCCAGGTCAACTGGGCCACTCAGAGTCAAAGGAGCCTGGAAAACAAAGCAGCTATGGTAGCCGGGTAGCTGGGGACCATGACACAATGAGAGGGAACTGCCGGAGCCGTAGAGATGGCTACTAAACGCTGTCCCGTTCACACACACACAGAGCCGTCACCCTGTCCCATTCTCTCACACACAGGGCATGATTAATCCCGTGTCACATGACTAGGTCCGGACAGGAGACAGGCACAGTTCCCGGGAGACATTTACACTCACTCTGTCAGATTAAACAGCAACCTAACCCGGTGCTTCTAGGGCTCTCACTGTTTCTACTGCTCTCAGGCCTGCCAGCCTGTCACATACGTATAGGGGCCCAGGTACACTTCTCTTTAGAAAATCAACCAGACAAAGGGGTCAAAGGTGAATATATTTTTCATTGTAAATGACTGTTATCATATCATTTTCTACTACTATGTGGAATGTGTACATTTACATTTTTGACATTTAGCAGATGCTCTTATCCAGAGCAACATACAGGAGCAATTAGGGTTAAGTGCCTTGCTCAAGGGCACATCCACAGATTTCTCGACTCATGGGATTCGGACCAGTGACTTTTTGTTTAGTGGCCCAATGCTCTTAACCGCTAAGCTACGTGACGTCCTGTCTTTGTAAACACATTCTGAAACAGGGCTGTAAAAACAAATGTGTTACACATTTTATACGTGTTTGAATGGTTTCAACAAAGAGGGGACCATTTTTGAAATTTAGGTTTTTGGTTTGGAGTTTTCCAAAAATTGTCATGGAATGTTTGGTGAGTTAGGTAAAAATACAGGGGAGAAATGGTAAAAGGGTCTGCTAGTGCATCTTATTGAGTTTGGCTTTGGATAAGTCCTGTTGGCATTAGGCAGAGACAGAGTCACTCAGAGTAATGAGCACTGGTTAAGCCCTGAGAGGCCAGACAGGCAGGTAGAGTAGAGCAGAGAGAGTAGTGTAGAGACACAGAGGAGCTCATCAAGCCGTCCTCTTTATTAAGCACTATCAAACCCACTCTAATCTGTCTAAAATTAGCCGCTGTGCTCAACAAGTAATGACTGCCTTGCATTCATTATTAGTTCATTTTCCCCAAATCAATCACCGGCCGTGCATGCTTTTTTAAAATGTCATCCTAAAACTTTTCACAATCAATTAAGCTGAAGATTAATGGGGACAATTTGCCCGGAACAAGTCCTTCCTTGAAAAGGCCACGCCTCGACAGACTTCTAGCCTGCTATTGATGTTAATTATACATTTCCGCTTTCTTGTCAGACACTTAACCTGTCGCAGGGAAAGTGTTCACTTATAGTGAGAGGGAGCTGCCGTCACGATGCTGCGTCACCAGATTGTTAACATCCCCGGTAGAATGACATTTTTAGAAATGTTGCCAGTGGGTGAGTTTCAATTCAATGCAACTTTATTTAAGCCAATTAAAAAAGGCATAGCCAGATCACAAATATCAATATCCTCCGTATACAGTATCCAAACAACAGACAATTATACACATTAAGTTGCTGTTGCTGTTTTTGAAATGGACTAGTGAAATCGAGGTTGCTCTCTGCCGTTGACAACCATAAAGGGAAACATCCCTCCCTTCTCTTCCCTCCTTCCCCTTCCCAACCCACTAAACCTGGGGATCTGAGGTAAATGCAGGAAGATGTCACTTTCAATTCAGCACATGTTTAATAGGGAACAGGCACAGGGCATATGGCTGCCACTGTGTCTCATGGGACTAAAGGGGGCAGCGTTTCTGCTGCAACCTCTTTTTATTCGTGTTCACATCATGCATGACAACACAATGTTCACTGTGGGACATGGCTGGGAGGAAGCAAACCCCCATTGGAAGACATCTACGCGACCTGGAGAATTTTCGTCATTGTTGATATATTCGATCAATA
Source organism: Oncorhynchus keta (assembly GCF_023373465.1). Taxonomy (NCBI): domain Eukaryota; kingdom Metazoa; phylum Chordata; class Actinopteri; order Salmoniformes; family Salmonidae; genus Oncorhynchus; species Oncorhynchus keta. The sequence continues at coordinate 32,398,903 of NC_068449.1, read as the reverse complement.
AACTTGCACGGTTAGAATGAGCTACCGCATTCTCTGGGTGCCGCTCCAAGTCCAAATGCATCCAATAACATCAATCAATCAGTTACATTTATTTACAACGCTCTTTTCCCTTCAGCCGATGTCACAAAGTGCTGTACAGAAACCCGGCCTAAAACCCCAAAAAGGCAAACAATGCAGGTGTAGAGGCACGGTGGCTAGGAAAAACTCCCTAGAAAGGCCAGAACCTAGAGATATTGTGGCAATCCAGGTTAAAATGTCGATTACACAAATGTAGACTACAGGAAATAAAGATAGCTTGATGATCAACAACTCCCGAAACAAAAAGATTATATGTCAGCATGGTTACCAGCTTACACTTTCATATCAGCTGTAGTATCAAATGATGTTTTTGCTTTAGTGATTTACAGCAAACCCTTTGGGCTTATGTATAGAGATAAGCAGCACTATATAAAATATTAAAAAGACAAGACACAAGCAAAATACCCTCAGGACTAACGGGGTTAACCATTATCATAGTTTCATAATTCAATATGTAAGGGATAATCAACGAGGGGCTATGTTCCATGGAAAAGAATGAACGACGTGGAAGGCGTGTTCCACGACGCGCCAGCGGGTACAGCCTCAGTGTTTAAGGAAACGTGCGCCGGAAGTTGCACAGACTTTTCACAGTTTGTGCTCAGCAGATCTGAAATTTGCTCAGTGCCCCCAGAAAATAGAGGGAACATTGGTTGTATGTTCAAGAATCAAGGCAGAGCATTAATGCAGTAATGCTAGAAGGCTTGAACAATGCCTCAGCTTTGGTCCTGTGTGGTAGAGGTTGACACAGTAACAGGATTCCCACGGGTCTTATATGGTCCCGTGGGAATCCTGCAGGAACAGGAGTGATATTCACCTTCTCCCAACAATAACATGCGTTCTTCGGTCTTCAATCACTATTTATAAAAATAGATATAAGACCTGGGCAGGCAACAAAAAGTAGCTAGCTAACAGTTCTCTCTCTCTTGTCTAGTGAAGAATGAGCATGCAACCCAAAACGGGGCCGTTACTATGGAAACTCACAAGCAGCAGAGCGCAGGGTGGCAGGCAGCTAACGGATGAAGTGATTTCTGATTTCTGCGCGGGATTGAATTTTATCGGGACAGGACAGGAAAGTTGTCAGGGTTATAGAACTGTTGCAGGATCGAGACAGTAGGTGGGGGGGGGGGAATTCTGGACAAGACGGGAAAGGAATGAATTAACACTCCCCTGTCAACCTCTACTGTGAGGCTCAGTTGGTAAGAGCGTGATGACAGCAATGCCAAGGTCTTTGCAAGGAATCACATACTAGCTATCGTAAGTCGTTTTAGACTAAATCGTTTCCTTAATGTCAATTGCTTTGGTGGATAAATGTATCACTAGATGTCAGTAATAACCCATGTGAATAGTGTGGGGAGTTGCTAGACAGACAGACAAACAGACACAGTGCATATCTAGGGTTGCAAAATTATGGTAACAAAATTATGGTAACAAAATTATGGTTTTCCAGAAATAGCAGTTGGAATATTTCGGGAATCAGGAGTGAATAAGAAGGATATCTGGGAATCCTCCAACCACAATTTCTGGAAACTCTGGGAATTTGGGGAAAATTATCAGAATTTTGCAAACCTTGTAACTGTACAATAACGTTAATACCAGGCTTGTCAAACAGGGTGGTGGTGCCTGTGGGACAGGACAGGACAGGTGTTCTGTGGTATAGTGCGATCTCATATCATCCTACCTGCAATATGTGGCTCCCGAGGTGTGGCTCGAAGATCTCTGAGGCTACTGCACTGGGAGTCCTCCTTCGCTGTACTCCTATAGCTGTACACACACAACACAACACAACAGACAGAGCCATGGTGAGACAACACACACACTGGGTGAAACACACACACACACGCACATACACACACACACACACACACACACACACACACACACACACACACACACACACACACACACACACACACACACACACACACACACACACACACACACACACACACACACACACACACACACTGGGCGGGTATAAGGCTGACTGGGTTTGTATGCACATACATTACTAGGCAATACATAAACATGTAGCGAGACAGACAGACACAGTACATAAATGCAGTTGCATGTTAACACGCACACAACACAAAGGCACACACCAATACCTTACGAACTATAGGTTAGCTACGACAGTGAGAACCAACAGCTGACATCATTGACATCAAGCGCCCACTATGATAACTTTACAGTAATAAGTGCTGTAGCGATGCTCATCAAAGGGCGGAACTCGTACAGTACAATGCCATTATCGAGGGCAGCTAGCTTGCATATTCAATGATTCGCTGGCTGGTACAAAGGCTTGTTTCTAAATGAGGGATTATATCATGCGATTGATTCTGCTGCATAGCAGACTAACCAGAGACTGTGCCCTTGGGGTATTTTCTCTATACTCCCAACTTAAAAGTAGGGAGAGGCACCATGCTACCCGTTACTGGTAAAAATGGCCTGAGGTAACTTTCAAACTCCCACCAGAGCTCATTATGGTGAATTTTATAACAAAGTGCTCTGTACTTAATTTTCAGAGTTTAGCCAGGAATTGGGGTAATGTTGCTGAATTAAGTGCAATTAATGATGTAATAAAAGCATTGAATGGCCTTTAAAGACTCTCAAAGAGCAGGAGCAAACAGGGCCTCCTCTGGGAAGAAGCCAGGGGAACGGGTTAGAGTCAGAGGCCAGGCCCCGGGTGGACGGGAGGGGGCACAGACTGCACAATGAGGGGCCTCTGTCCTTCACTGTATTCCCTGTTCCAGGCCAAGCATGGTAAACACACATCCCCCTCCAGTAATGCTGTAAGCAGTTAGCCCTTTCCCCTCCCTGAGGAGCGGGGCCCATGCCAAACAACATGCACTGGATAGACAACACCTGCAGGACCAGTCCAGGACACACACACACACACACACACACACACACACACACACACACACACACACACACACACACACACACACACACACACACACACACACACACACACACACACACACAGTACTCCGCCATTGGTTGGGGAGGATACAAACAAGGCATGAGGCGGAGTCAGGGCAACCCCAAACAAACAGTTCCAGTAGAGAGCCCTGACACATAGAGACAGCAGAGGGAGCTAGAACCCAGTCCTCAGATGCACTATGCTGGCCTGTGTGGCCTCACACACACACACACACACACACACACACACACACACACACACACACACACACACACACACACACACACACACACACACACACACACACACACACACACACACACACACACACACACACACACACTGTGACCCAGCACAGAACCACTACCCAGCACTCAGACACACACCCGGGCCATACGTTAGCTCCAACAGGCAGCTCATGTAGAACAGAGCAGAAATATCACAGATCAAAGCACACTTGACCAACTTCAATTATCATCTTTTATATCCTGGCCGACACAGTGGAGGGAATCATTATTTCTCTCCTACAATGGCCCTCATCATCACACAGTCAGACAGGGCTCTTTCCCTGCTAAAAGAGCCCCGGCATGGAAGTAAGTGACAGATTGCTTTATATGCGGAAAATTCCTTGACCTTGGGGATCTTTTGAAAAGGGGAAACTATACGTGGTTAATATTTTATAATAAAGAAGTTGAAATGTTAAACTGGCACCACTGGTGAAGGATTGTGGCCACCTTGAAGCACCTCTTCCTGCCAACAGCTCCTTCACAGTTCTTAATAACACACACATTAGCAATTCAGAGCAGCGCCTTGGGTGCAGATGGCCCGTCACCTACAGACTACTGTGTCTGACTGTCCCTGTCTCACACACGCACGCGCACACGCACGCACGCACACACACACACACACTTTGTTAGACACTCAGTCCAGGAGACCAAATATTGTGGAGGCAATCGAATCTAAATGTGTCCCAATCCACACAGTAGACTGATTAATAAAGATATAAACCAGCTGGAGACTGTGATTCTATTATGTTAGGGGCTAACACTAACCCATCACATTTTTCCCGATTTATAAATGCAGCTTGACGAGGGTGATTTTGATATTACCCCCATTTCAATATTGTTAAGGAGACTCGTAAAATGATAGCGAGACTGTAAAAACATCACTTTGACACCTGTGCTAATGTACTTAAATGTTTTATTTTGTATTTGTAAGGGCTGACTAACAAGTAGTACGTATATTAACAATATATTAATGCACTATACACCAGGTAAGAACAGAATGACATTATGGAAAACTTCATTCAAATCACACTCAGATAATGAGGAATGCACAGCACAGTATAACCTTCGCTTGAAAAGTCTCTGCTTCTATCATTTGTCGTAGTAAAAACAAAACAACATCTGATCGACTTTGCACTAGCTACATATTTAAATCTGACCAATAACAACTGACATTGCTACTGAGGTACTGAACATTATTAAACGTTCTCTCTAGTGGATTTGGCAAAAACAGTATTAACTCAGAATCCAAATTCAAACTAACTGTGTGTGCATGCAAATCAGGGTGAAAACCCTCCTTAATTTAAACTAATGCGGCTTTATGATGTGAAAATATCAGTTTCCATTTACTACTCTCAATGTTTAATGTCGGCTGTTTAATACAACCATGTCACAAACAGCATTTGGTTTCAAGATTGCAATATATTGCAATTTGATTCTCAGTACTGTGGCAATTTCTGAACCGCAGTGCTATTTGAAAGTCAATTTAACTTTCAGTTTTATAAGTCAACATTATTGCTATTGTTAATTTATTTCTCATTTAATGGAAAATTGGCAACAGGGGCCCCGACTGTCATTTTAAATCTGCAGTAATTTCTTGTGAAGCTTAGTGTTCTTATTCCCTAGTTTCTGGATTAGAGCAGGGCTAAATGGCAGCTCCGGCACCACCAAAGACTCTGGGGCAGGTACTGTTACACAAATTGCCAATTCAATTAACAGAGTGTAAATGCTCAACTGGCAGCTGGCACGGAGGACAGCCATTTTGGTTCTTGTCAGGCCTAATTCATCAGGCTGTCAAAGGCCTCACTATGAGGAGCCTCACTGTGGTGTGGAAACTGTGGACACTGTGTGCAACCACTTCCTTAGTGATCCGTTAACCGCTACAATGGTAAACTTGTATTAACCCAGCACACAGACAAACACAAACTACGCACAATGGACCCAAAACTGTTATTTTGGTCTCTCTCTCTCTCTCTCTCTCTCTCTCTCTCTCTCTCTCTCTCTCTCTCTCTCTCTCTCTCTCTCACGCACGCACGCACGCATTCCCGCACACACACACACACACACACACACTCTCTCGCCTCCAGTTTGCCATGGCCACCAGTGCGTTTTAATCAGCCAGGATGATCCCATAGTTACATCAAGCTCAACAAAAGTTAGATTTTCCTTCCTGGGACCCCTAGCTGTGGCTAGTGAATTACCTCAGTGTCCTCAGAACAGCAATCCCCATCTCACGCTGTGTCCCCCGTATCAACTACCAACAACCTGGGAGACAGCAGTCACTTATGGATCCAGTCACATAATCCTGTCTGTTTTAGTCACATTCACCTCCATGTGCTGAATGTGATAGTAAGAATACCATTTTGTCCTTGTTGATGAACCATTTTGTGCTGAAATAGATACACTGAAATCAAGTGTGCATGTCAAAAGCATTTCTTATTAGATTTCTATTTGGCTCTCGTGTCTCTATATTAAATATAATATAATATGCCATTTAGCAGACGCTTTTATCCAAAGCGACTTACAGTCATGTGTGCATACATTCTACGTATGGGTGGTCCCGGGAATCAAACCCACTACCCTGGCGTTACAAGCGCCATGCTCTACCAACTGAGCTACAGAAGGACCTTATAGTGTGCTTGAAGTATTTTCATATATAACAAATAATATAATACCAATGTGATCTATATTCCATTGGAAATCTTATATAAAAAAATGGAAATCCAATTTCAATTTGTAATTTAAAAAAAAAAAGATTAAATTACAGTACATTTACAATGGTTCAAAATTCACACCCTTCAGGCATTTCAAACATAGAATCTGCCTATTCTGAAATGTATGGTTTTAAGAGTGTTTATTTTTTTTACATTTAATTTGATTAAAATACAAATTCTTTTAGAGATTAAATCAATTCTCCTTCCGTGTCCTTCAGTCTACATACTCCCCAAATGTTTTCACAGTGGAAACTGAAAGTCCATTCAATCATTTACTGACCACCGGCTAATGAAAGCACTTCTGATCACATGTCGTAGTATTCCTCCACAGACCGGCCGGATACTTAATAAGTCATCCTGATGAAGACGGAGGCTGAAACATTTGTTTTAATTAGTTTCCTTTCTAACATCTTTCACTAGTTTTAAGTTTTCATGATGGTCCGTTTAATAATCCATGTTCATCTTTCTGCTCATTTGTGTCATCAAACTTTAACGGCTGTGATTCTAACACTAATGACCAGTCTCAGAGTAAGCCTGAGAAAGAAGGAGTCTCATTTCAGCGTCAGTCTGTCTGCTGCTTGAAGCGAACAGGTGTTAACAATACGCGTACTATACACTGACATTTTGGATTTGTCTCAATTGATTGATTGATTTTGATTCAATAATTAGGATTACAGAAAATAATATTTCGATGAACATTTTCTAAAATAGTTCCACCTCTTCAGAATGTTTTTTTTTTCTCCCACATTTGAATCTTAGGTTATTGTAAAACTAACTGACTGGCTGATAGTACAACAGTTGTTGTGGCCTTTTCTAGCCTCCTTACCCTTCCTAGTCATGCTATCTGTGTGCGTCGGCTGTACAGTGAACCTGGACTGGGCTGAGTGGATATCTCCAGCTCTGTCTTTCTCTCTCTTTAGTACAGATCCCAGATTACACCTTGAGTGTCGGCTCAGTGAGGAATAATTGTCTATGGAAAGTCTCTTGTAGTGGCCCTGAAGTCCCTGTTCAAGTGATTTTGTATTTCATCATTGTGCCATTCCCCTCCTCATCACCAGAAACAACTGTCAGATCCACTGATAAGAGGGCTGTATGAGAGCATGGCAGAGCACTCTGGGTGACAAGTATTGTCCAGTTGAGATTCATATCAAAACTGCAGGAGGAGAATAGCAGAATAAATTAGAGCTATTCAGAGAGGCGAGTACCTGTAACAATACAATATTGTCTCCCGCTGCAGTTTGAACATGAGGTCACAGCACACAGACACTGATGTGACAATGAAAAATAAAAGTGTTTGGAAGGATTCCCCAATAGGCCAAATTCGGACTGAGGGTGATTTTTATTTGGCACCCAAGTTTTCTGAGCAAAACAAAACAAAAACTTTTTTTTTTTTTTTTTTTACATAATTTTCCGTTGTTGGACACAAAGAACTGTAAAATCATTAGGAACTCAGCTCAAAGTGATTTAAATTCAATACATCTGTTACCAAATATTCCCACGCATGAATACAGAAGCATATGTGAACATATACCAATGTAATCCAGGAGTGAAATGATTCTGTTTTTGTCAAATATTATATCTGTTTGGTATTCTTTCCATCAATTTGCAGTGTACAGATTATTTATAACTATTTTCCGGCTCCCCAACCAGGCCCTTGACGGGGGGTAATTGGAGACCCCTGGTGTATGGCATTGAGGGGGAGCTTTCTCAAACCAGCGTTTGTGTGCATTTAAAAAAAATGTACTTTCAAGGTGTGCCATAATGTACACTCTGATTATATGATGCATTCAAAATACAAATGACTGACAGGCTTTAGCCAAGACCCTCTGCCTTTAATTTCACTTTCAATCAAATCTATCAAATAATAGTACATTTGCGCCATGAAAAGCTGGTGCCGTCAACAAGCTTGTCGGGGGAAATATCTAAACACGTTCAGCCATCTTGAGCATCCCAAAGATGCTAAACACAGCTATCGATATTTTTCTCAGCGGAGAGGAGAGGTGGGCTGGCTGGCAGGGAGAGGAGAAGACGACAGCGTTATTGGCATTGAGCAACATGGGAGAGGTCAAGTTCAAGGGGCATTTTCAACCAATCAATACGCTAGGATGAGCAAAATAAAATAATGGGGGGAAAAACTCATTGAATTTGGAAATGCATTCATTATGGCTAACTGCATTAAAGGAAGAGAGAGACAGAGTGCCTGGACTGCCCTACACGGTTATGAAGGCTTACGCAACCAAACAAACAATCCATTACTGAAATGCATTGACGCATTTCTGTTAATAAACTCGTTGCAGGCTGAGACTGGGCGCTGCAAGGCAAACACACCCCAAACGTGAAGAGCAGAGCTCGCCTTAGCAGAGCTCACAAATACCAACAACCTTTCATTCACGATGGAGGACAGTAAAGAGCTGCGTGAGACCTACAGCCATTATGACAGTTAGCTAACCCTGACTTAGCTTAGGTTAGCAGGACTTTGCTTTAGATACAGTGAGAAAATATTGCTCCATCTTTACATTCCTATTATCAGAATAACATCTAATTTGTGTATATGTTACGGATTTACGCCGTAAATGCTCGCAACAACACTCGAAAACGCTTAAAAAGAGGAGCTACTGTAATAATGAAATGAATTCAATTTGATGGTATCCAAACCGTTAAATACGCTTATTGTAACGGCCGTTGGAGGTGGAGGAAGGTGAGGACCAATGCGCAGCGTGGTATGTGTTCATATTCTTTAATGAAACAACTGAACACTGGAAAAACAACAAAACGACAAACCAACAGTCCTGTACGGTGAAGAAAAACACAGAACCAAAAATAATCACCCACACCACAACGGTGGGGAAAAGGCTACCTAAGTATGGTTCTCAATCAGAGTCAACTAACGACACCTGCCTCTGATTGAGAACCATACCAGGCCAAACACAAAACACAACATAGAAAAACGAACATAGACAACCCACCCCGACTCACGCCCTGACCAACCTAAAACAAAGACATAACAAAAGAACTAAGGTCAGAACGTGACACCTATAGTGTTGAATAATTCAGGTGTTAACAATATGCCAATCATCCTTAATAGGAAAATTCCAGATCATGAATGACTGGGTGTAATAGAAAATATGGTATGTGATCAATGTGGCTCTATGGGCTTGTTCGAGTCTGCTTCCCAAATGTTACCCTGTTCCCTATACAGTGCTGAGAAAAACGGTTTGCCCCCTTTCTGATTTTCTCTGCTTTTGCATATTCAACCAAAATGTAATATTAGACAAAGGGAACCTGAGTAAACAAATAACAAACATGTATACTTATTTCATTTATTTAATAAACAAAGTTATGTAACACCCAATGCCCCTGAGTGAAAATGAATTGCCCCCTTACACTCAATAACTGGTTGTGCCACCTTTAGCTGCAATGGGGCGGCAGGGTAGCCTAGTGGTTAGAGCGTTGGACTAGTAACCGAAAGGTTGCAAGTTCATATACAAATCTTTCGTTCTGCCCCTGAACAGGCAGTTAACCCACTGTTCCTAGGCTATTATTGAAAATAAGATTTTGTTCTTTTAACAGACTTGCCTAGTTAAAATAAAGTCAAATTTAAAAATGTAAAAATGATTCTTCAGCTTCCTGTAGTTGTTGCTCAGCTTCTCTCATCGCTGTGGTGGAAACTTGGCCCACTCTTCCATGCAGAACTGCTTTAACTCAGCAACATTTGTGGGTTTTCGAGCATGAACTGCTCGTTTCAGGTCCTGCTACAACATCTCAATTCGATTTAGGTATGGACTTTGACTAGGCCACTCCAAAAATTTAGATGTGTAGCTTTTCAGCTGGCTGAAAGGACCTGGATGACTTGTCATCATTGAAGGCACCGTGAATTCCACTTCCGTATCAGAGAATGTCAGCCCATCCGTCTGAGAGCTGAAGTGCAGCTGGGTCATGCAGCAAGACAATGATCCAAAACACACAATCAGGTCTACATCAGAATGGCTGAACAGCTACACATCTAAAGTGTTGGAGTGGCCTAGTCAAAAGTCCAGACCTAAATCGAATTGAGATGTCAAAATCCCTTCATAGCGATGTGAGAGACTGATTAACAATTACAGGAAGCGTTTGGTTGTAGTCATTGCAGCTAAAGGTGACAACCAGGGAGGGGGAAATGACTTTTCACACAGGGGCATTGGGTGTTGCGTAACTTTGCTAATTAAATAAATGAGATAAGTAAACACGTTGTGTTATTTGTTCACTCAGGTTGCCTTTATCTAATATTAGGTTTTGGTTGAAGATCTGATAACATTCAGTGTCAAAAATATGCAAATATAGAGAAACTCAGGAGGCAAATACTTTTCCAGTGGATTTCTTTTGACCAGGGCCCATAAGTAGTGCACTGAAAAGGCTATAGGGTGGTAGAGGAGCCTACATTTCCATAGTCTCTCTCTCCCAGTCCCCTTGTCCAGACAGACACCACACTACACAATAAACAGAGCTAAGAGCAGAATCCAGCTAGCCATCTCTACGCTCTATAACTCCTCCCTCCCTCCCTAGCTCCCTCCCTCCCTAGCTCCCTCCCTCCCTAGCTCCCTCCCTCCCTCCCTCCTATTTGTCCTCTACTCCTGTCCTTGACTCTAACACACACCAGCTGGCACACACCCAAGCAAAAAGACAGCAAAGATGATTACACATACCAGTCTGTGTGTCTGTCTGTCTGAATTTGTGTGTTTTTGTATGTGTGTGCACGTACGTGCGTGTGTGCATGCATGGCTGTGTGTGTGCGGGCCTCCGTTTGTGTATGTGTGTTTATATACTATGCACAAATATTGTGAGTGGAGGGGTCAGAAAGCGATAGCAGGAGAAGGTAACAAAGAAAGAAAGGTAATAAGTGAAAGACGCAACAGTAGGGGTGTGATGGAATGTAAATAGGGAGGGAGGGAGAGAGAGCTATGATATACTGGTGGTATACTTTAGATAAAAAGGTGTTAGATGGGGTATGAGAGGGGTACTATACCCCTAGCTACAAAAGGATGCCTACAGTCGTACAGACAGTAAGGCAGATCAGTGCCTCATAGGCTGCTGAACAACCTGTCATGCCACAGTGGGGAGGGTCGTCGTGGAAACGAACTGACAGAGTGGATGGAGAGGGATGGGAAGTGATGGGGGGGGGGGGTGCCCTTAGTGCGTGTGCTTGTGTGTGAGGTTGGGTAGAACATGAGCCGTATAGTGTTCAGACAGAGAAGGGCTGCTGTTTCAGTATGTTTCAGTCTGTTTCAGTCTGCCAAACAACATAATGACTCATTCAGGCAGAAGAATATTACCACCAGGGGAATATTTGGAACGTCTCAGCCGTAGAGTAATTAGGAGCTAACTACAATGGCATGCTCCACCAATGAAAGGATGAAAATAGGAAAGTAAGAGATCCCTCTATTCCTCGCTCCTTCTGTCTGTCTGTGGGGTCTAGATTACAGCCAGGGTAAATGGGAGAGGAGGACTATCAACTGCAGCCGGTCAGCGTCTCTCTCTGTCTCTCACTCTCTCTCTCTCTCTCTCTCTCTCTCTCTCTCTTCCAGATAGACATGTTGGTTGTGTAGGCTTAGCAGCAGAGGGGATACTATAGTGAGCTGCTCCTGGGAAACTGACTACTGATTAAGTGTCCTGATCAGGTCCATGTCCATGTCACTATGGTACCAATAAAACATAATGGCCAGGTCACTCTATCCATTTAAGTCTCTGCCATAAAAGAAATAAGGAAACAAAAACATGTCGTCCCCCACAAACGATGCAGCGCCTCCCTTGGGCCCAATCACTGTCATTTTTTAAATGGCGGATCTCTTCGGCAAAAGACGCATTATTCACCCAAGTTTTTTCAAAATCAGGCCAAAGGGCCAGTGGTGTCTGAGATACCGTGTGGGTTGGCTAGACTCATATCCCTAAGCATGTGTGAGTCAAACAGATCAAGAGCTATAAATATGTGCCCGTTATAGCGCCACCATGTGTTCTTGCAAATGTTGAGTCTTCACAGTGTTTGCAACATGTGCACCAAATGTTGTTACAATACGAATATCCTTGACTGATTTACATGCATTTATGTGCCCGACCAAGCCTGAATGAATGTTTATTGTTGTTTTTAGGTACTAATCTGGAAAGTATTGCATTGAGAGACCTTTGTTCATAGATGCCACATATCAAGTTTTGTGTCGATCAGCTATTCGGAGGAGTAGCATTGTAAGTGTTTTTTTGTGTGTTTTTTTTTATACAAAATTCTAAATGGTGTAAAATCCATGATGGTAAACCTTGTGTTTAGAAGAGACAAATGTGTTGATTTTATTAGGAGAGGGACACATGTACCACCTTTCATGACTTTTGGTCAAACGGGGTTAGGGCTTGACCTTTCAAAGTTTGCATTTTCAATCGCTTGTTACCATTTGGCCAATCAGTGTAATTTTGTAAATGAAAGATCTCTATGGCAGGACGCATCATTCACCCACGTTTCCTAAAAATCGGGCCAGCGCTGTCTGAGATATCGCGCGTGATGAATGAAAGTACAAATGTACGAATGTACTAACGGACGGACGGAGACAGATCTACAGTCCCCTCCCCGATCTCATTGTGGGGGACAAAAACGCTTCGGAATATAACTAAACATGTCACATCGGCTAAGAATGGGACAGGTGTCCTTGAAAGGGAGATTTTGAATCTCAATGGGATTTTGTCTGTATAAAAATGCAAAGAAAGAATCTTATCGTGTACTATGCGTACTATAAAAAGTGAGAGCGAGACATGGTGAATGTGGGTGTGTTCTCTAATAACAAAAAGTAGTACATCCTTTGAAGCAAGATGGCTAGAGTTACATATTCAATTCAATGCTGTACCACACAAGACCGTAACTTCCCACTACATACAGATTCATCTTAGGTTTCTCAGAACCCATCCAGTCAATTCAAAACCAGGGACTTTGTGGTTTGAGGCGCTACAATATTCTATATGGTTACATCCCTAGACCCAGTTCTATAGAGAGAATGTACAGTACAACTGGTCTGGAGATGAGAGCGGATGTGTGCGATTGGCCGTGTGTCTGGTAAAGAGAGGGTAATGTGGTCTCATCAGGTGCTGAAGCAGAGGACACAGCGTGGGAAGAAGACAGAGACGCTGCTACTTCTACAAAGGAGTGAAGGCCCCTGGTTCTCATTACACAGACCACATTAGACCACATTAAGCAAACCATGTCAGAGTAGCACACTCTCTTTCACACACAAACACACACAAACGCACACATATGCATGGACGCGCATGCACACTCCCCCGGGCAAGAAACACAAATGTGTAAGAAACAATTAACACAACTTTGAAGTTCTTTGAGCGTGTTTACATTGGCCTTATGCGGTGTCACTAAACTGGATTCATCCACTATTCAACTTTGTACCTGTCAAGACAAACCACTGAAGGTGAATGATGAGGACACTTCCCTCTCTCCCCCTTCCTTTCTCTCTCTGTGATAAATTAATGACCGATGCCTTCATCACTCAATAGAGAAACGTAATGTTATTACTGGCGGCTAAAACGCTACCACTGAACTGTCTTCTGCCAAGCATGTCAAGCCACACAAATTAGTCAAACGACGACCTGACTTCACCCTACACCTCGTGTACATTTGAACAGTCCAGTACTCAGAGAACTAGAGAAGGTAGACTTGACACAAAGGGATAGGTATTAGTGATATTCTCCAGGTGGATTTCAGTAGGAATCAGAAGCAGCGTTACTCCAGGGAAGAGAAACTACCTGGACATTCAGTAAACTCTGAACTGCTGGCCTACTGGCCGTGGTCACATCACATCTCCAACACATGCATCCCGAATGACACCCTCTTCTCCTTTATAGTGATTTTTATAGTACTTTTTTCAAAAGTAGTGCACTATCGTAGGGAATAGTGTGCCATTTGGGAGGTACACCTGGACATGCTCGGTGGTTTGATGCCTGCCTACTGACAATCCATCTAGCTGCTAAGCCAATTTTCATTTAAAGGAAATTAAGGGTTTGAAATTAACATTATGCATTAGATCAAATGGGTCAAATCCGCTGACTGTCCTGAATATGTCTGTATCCCAAATTCTACCCTGTTACATATGTAGTGCAGCAAACGTGGTGCACTGTGTAGGCCTATGCTTTTCGAATAAGCAGGAGGGGAAGGGGAGAGAGAGAGAAAAGGAGAGAACAATTAATTAGAAACCATTAGGGTACAAGTCATCTTGTTGCAAATGTTGGGTGAAATGGGAAGAATTAGTTCCTTCATTGTGTTAAATAGTCAGCGTTGATTTAGAATGGGGCCTCAATCCATTTACTACAAGAGAGGTCAGTAGTTTGAAAGGAGAGATAACAAAAGTGAAGCCTTCCTTCCACCTCCCCTGTACACACACATGCACACACACAGTCATGTGTGCACCCACGTGCACACATACACACCCCTGTGACAGACATTGGCCAGGTTGATACAAATCCAAACATTTACCTCGGTTCAGGAGGCATTCACCCTATCAGGGCGAGCTGTAGCCCTTGGTTTGATTTACAGCGGATGGTGAGACGCTGGTTTATCATATTAACCTGACTTGATATATATTTACACCGCAGAGGAGAGGAGAAACAGGAGAGGTTAATCACTGCTGTCCTTAACAGAGGGCTGCTGCTCACTGCAACAAGAAGCAGACATGACCTAACACTGACTTACCATGTCAAAATATGAAATGTATGTATACTCTGCAGTACCAGTCCAGTACAGTAAGGTTATAGCAGTGCAGCATCACATTTAACGTACAGTACATATTATCATGTTGGTTCAGTATGATTTTATCATTCTTATTCCTCCATTCTATCTGTTGTTTAATACAGGTGTTGCTTAAAGGTATCTATCCCTCCTTGTAGTTGGTGTTGCTTAAAGTTATCTATCCCTCCTTGTAGTTGTTTAATACAGGTGTTGCTTAAAGTTATCTATCCCTCCTTGTAGTTGTTTAATACAGGTGTTGCTTAAAGTTATCTATCCCTCCTTGTAGTTGTTTAATACAGGTGTTGCTTAAAGTTATCTATCCCTCCTTGTAGTTGTTTAATACAGGTGTTGCTTAAAGTTATCTATCCCTCCTTGTAGTTGGTGTTGCTTAAAGTTATCTATCCCTCCTTGTAGTTGTTTAATACAGGTGTTGCTTAAAGTTACCTATCCCTCCTTGTAGTTGTTTAATACAGGTGTTGCTTAAAGTTATCTATCCCTCCTTGTAGTTGTTTAATACAGGTGTTGCTTAAAGTTATCTATCCCTCCTTGTAGTTGTTTAATACAGGTGTTGCTTAAAGTTATCTATCCCTCCTTGTAGTTGTTTAATACAGGTGTTGCTTAAAGTTATCTATCCCTCCTTGTACTGCATGATGAGGTTGTCTAGCCATCGCAATTGCTAGAAGTCTATGGTATCTGCTAGCATGCTGAAGGTAAAACAAGGACTATACTCTAGCTCAGATCTTTTTCCACTTGTTATGTCGCTCTGTGTACAGCTAAAAAGTGGTTATATTAACACTGAAAAGACATTGGTGAATACATGCCCTCTGCAGTACTGTAGCTACTGTTTGTGTTTAGCAGAAAGAGATGGCACAGAACCCTGAAAGACTTCCTCTTGGTAGAAAATTTGCTGAGGGAAACAGTTCCATTTGAGATTTGGTGATGCTCTCTCTCGCTCTCTCACTCTCTCCCTCTCCCTCTCTCCCTCTCAATTCAATTGAAAGGGCTTTATTGGCATGGGAAGCATACATTTACATAGCCAAAGCAAGTGAAATAGACAATTAACAAAAGGGAAATACACTGAACAAAAACATCAATGCAACATGTAAAGTGCTGGTCCCATGTTTCATGAACTGAAATAAAAGATCACAGAAATGTACCATACGCACAAAAGGCTTATTTCTCTCAGATGTTACACACACATTTGTTTACATCGCTGTTAGTGAGCATTTCTCCTTTGTCAAGATAATCCATCCACCTGACAGGTGTGGCATATCAAGAATCTGATTAAACAGCATGATTATTACACAGGTGCAACTTGTGCTGGGGACAATAAAAGGCCACTCATTTTCAATAAAAGGCCACTTCAGTTTTGTCACACAACACAATGCCATAGATGTCTCAAGTTTTGAGAGAGCGTGCAATTGGAATGCTGACTGCAGGAAAGTCCATCAGAGCTGTTGTCAGAGAATTTAATGTTAATTGCTCTACCATAAGCCGCCCCCAACGTAGTTTTAGAGAATTTGGCAGTACGTCCAACCGGCCTCACAACCGCAGACCACGTGTATGGGGTCGTGTGGGCGAGCGGTTTGCTGATGTCAACGTTGTGAACAGGTATGCATGGTGGCGGTGGCGGTGGGGTTATGGCATGGGCAGGCATAAACTACAGACAGCGAACACAATTGAATGGCATACTGCATTCTCACCAGACATGTTTTGGAAGCTCTGAATCGACGTGTACGACAGCGTGTTCCAGTTCCCGCCAATATCCAGCAACTTTGCACAGACATTGACAAAGAGTGGGACAGCATTCCACAGGCCACAATCAACAGCCCGATCAACTCTATGCAAAGGAGATGTGTCTCGCTGCATGAGGCAAATGGTGGACTGGTTTTCTGATCCACGACCCTACCTTTTTAAAGGTATTCCGTCATGTGAAATCCATAGATTAGGGCCGAGTGGATTTATTTCAATTGACTTGTAATTGAACTCAGTAAAATCATTGAATTTGTTGCATGTTGCATATATACTTCTGTTCAGTATAAATAAACGAACGAAATAAACCATCAGAAATGAAGATGAAATGTTTCACTATTTAAAAAAAATAATAGAGACATTCCAAATGTTATATTATTGGCTATGTACTGTTTTGTAACATACTGCAAATAGTTGAAGTATGAAAGGGAAAATAAATAAACAGATAAATATACTGTAGGTTTATTTACAATGGAGTTTTGTGCTCCAGTGGTTGCCTTTTTTTTTGTGCCAACAGGTCACTCTCTCAGGTCTCTGTCTCTCTTTTCTTCCTGCAGACAGATTGCTATTGTGCACGGATTGCTTCACTCCACCCCAGCACCCACCCCCCACCCCCCACAAACGAGTTTAAAGTATTTTGTCCTGGATTGCATTAGGCAGACTGAAATTAATCTACCATTACAGGGAGAATTTAAGACTCTACAGCTTTGAGGGTGCCTGCCATAAAATAGTTTAACTGCTCTACTGAAACCATGATTGGTTGAGGCAACGGGCGAGCATTTTATCATGTGCTAAGGAGAGGACAGGGAAGGCAGAATAGGACAGTAGTATTGGCTTGTGTCCTGAGCCACATGTAAACAAGGAAACATTTCCAAGACAGAAATAGAGCATGTCTAGATTCTAATGATGAATATTAGGCTGATTTTAAGGACCTAATAGTATGCATTGTCTTAAATGCTGTCTCAAGGGTAAAGAGCATATAATTATCAGAGGGATTAAGGAAGGATTTAAAACAACTGAAAGTAGAACATTATTGTGAAAAGGCAGCAGTTTAAGAAGCCTTATGAGCCAAATTGATGCGTGGACAAATTGAGAAGTGGGTCATGTCTCCTACAGTACAGTAGACATGGGAGACGAATAAGAATGTTGGTTTTCAGATCAGCTGCATCATCAGCAGGCGTGAGTAAGTAAAGTCACATCAGAGGAGGGAACCTCTGCATGGGGGCGCAGAGGCCTCAGCTCCGGAGCGCACACCCCCTCCAACCTCTCACCCCGCAAGCTTACCTCCAGCCCTCCCACCCAGCCCAGAGCAGAGCAACACCCTGCCGCTGGGCTGGGAGCTGAAGGAAACTCCTTCCCTAGCTGTCTGCTCATTAGCACAGAGGGGAATATGCATGTCAGCAAACACACTCGACCAGGCGCTAGCTGGAGTAGCAAGGGTGCTCCTAGCATTTCCTCAGCTGACTTTGCAAGGTAATGAGGCGAATACAAACGTGTTTCACGGGCCCCGGCCTCTGCCTCTCTTTGTCTAGAGCTATGTTCCACCTAGCTATCATCCAACTAATCAGACGGAAACAGCCTCCATTTTCGGTGTGTTTGACTTCAAATGAAGAGATAATGCTGTGATATAACCTTGCTAACCTTGGTGTTTAGGTATTACACCCTGGAGACCAGTGGTTCCCAACCTTCTGTAGTTACTGAACCACCAACAGAGCTTTGCTCTGCCCAGAGTACCCCTGATGTAACCCTCATGTGAATTTTAGCAGTATGCCTATGGTCTCAGGAATCTTCTCCTGTGGATAGGCCCCCAGGGGTCCTACTACCTACTGCTGTAGACAGTGCTAAGGGCCTAAAGGTGTGAAATGTTTCAAGCCTGATTTCACCAAAGTATGTATGTGTGTGTGTGTGTGTGCGTGTGTGTGTGTGTGTGTGTGTGTGTGTGTGTGTGTGTGTGTGTGTGTGTGTGTGTGTGTGTGTGTGTGTGTGTGTTCGTGCGTTGGTGCATGTGTAAAATGCACACAACC